>NC_056732.1:1001749533-1001882033 GCF_019279795.1 Protopterus annectens | reverse complement strand
GTGTAGTAAGATGCCACAGGATAATGTAGTTTGCAGTATGATACTATAGGATAATGTAGTGTGCAGTAAGATACTGTAGGATAATGTAGTGTGCAGTAAGATATCGCAGGATAATATAATGTACAGTAAGGTACCATAGGATAACATAGTGTGCAGTTAGATACCGTAGGATAACATTGTGTGCAGTAAGGTACCATAGGATAACATAGTGTATAGTAAAATACCACAGGATAAATACTGTGTGCAGTAAGATACCACAGGATAACATAGCATGCAGTAAGATACCACAAGATAATGTAGTGTGCAGTAAGATATCACAGGATAATGTAGGGTGCAGTACAGTACCATAGGATAACGTAGTGTGCAGTAAGATGCCACAAGATAATGTTGTGTGCAGTAAAATACCATAGGATAATGTAATTTGCAGTAAGATACCATAGGATAATGTCGTGTGCAGTAAAGTACCATAGGATGATGTAGTATGCAGTAAGATACCATAGGAGAATGTAGTGTGCAGTAAGATATCACAGGATAATGTAGTGTGCAGTATGATACCATAGGATAATGTGTGCAGTAAGATACCGTAGGATAACGTAGTGTGCAGTATAACACTGTCTGCAGTGTCTGTAGTGTGCAGTGAGATAGCACAGAATAATGTAATGTGCAGTAAGATACCATAGGATAACATAGTGTGCAGAGACATACTGTAAGATAATGTAGCGTGCAGTAAGATACTGTAGGATAATATAGTGTGCAGTAAGATTCCATAGGCTAATGTAATGGGCAGTAAGATACCACAGGATAACATAGTTCGCAGTAAGATATCGCAAGATAATATTATGTACAGTGAGATACTGTAGGATAATGTAGTGTGCAGTAAGACGCTGTAGGATAATGTAGGGTACAATAAGATACCAGAAGATAATGTAGTGAGCAGTAAGATTCAATAGTATAATGTAGTGTGTAGTGAGATACCACAGGATAATAGAGTGTTCAGTAAGATACCATAGGATTATGTAGTGTGCACTAAGATAGCACAGGATAATGTAGGGTGCAGTAAGATTACCACAGGATAATGTAGGTTGCAGTAAGATACTGTAGGCTAATCTAGTGTGCATTAGGATGCCACAGGATAATGTTGGTTGCAGTAAGATACTGTAGGATAATGTATGGTTCAGTAAAGTACTACAGGATAACACAGTGTGCAGTAAGATACGACAGGGTAATGTAGTGTTCAGTAAGATACCATATGATAATGTAGTGTGCAGTAAGATACCACAGGATAATGTACGGTGTAGTAAAGTAAGATACCACAGGATAATGTAGTCTGCAGTAAGATACCAGAGGATAATGTAGGTTGCAGTAAGATACCGTAAAATAATATAGGATGCAGTAAGATACAATAGGATATCATAGTGTGCAATAAGATACCACAAGATAACTTAGTGTGCAGTAAGATACCATAGGATAATGTAGTGCACAGTAAGATACCACAGGATAACACAGTGTGTAGTAAGATACCACAGGATAATAGTAGGTTGCAGTAAGATTCCATAGGGTAATGTAGTGTGCAGTAAGATGGCACAGGATAATGTATGGTGCAGTAAGATACCATAGAGTAATACAGGGTGCAGTAAAATACAGTAGCATAATGTAATGTGCAGTAAGATAAAGTTTTCTGCTTATTTTTGTGGATGGTGGTGATTAACAGTAGTAAGTTAGAGTGCTGAGAGTGAGCATATCAGGAGTGTGTGATAACAGTAGAAGTTGTTTTGCAGAAAAGGCTGTGTTGTATATTTTATGTGTGCCAGAACAAGAGCAATTTATTATTGTTTCAGTTGGCTTTTTCCTGCAATTCTTGAATACATAATTGCTAAATGTGTAAGACTGAACTGTGCCAAAGAGAGGATGTTACTGGTACAGTAGATTTCTGGAACATCTACACTGTTCTCTCCGTCGTTATTCATGGAGAAACTCTACCTCCATGCAAATTATGTACAGCCAATCATTAAGATAACAGGTCTGTGTCTTATTTTAGAAGAAAATAAGGTGAATTAAGCATACTTCACAGTAACTACCAACAATGGTCCATGCTTTTGTGTTATATATAACTGGACAACTGTAATATATATTATTACTTATGTTGTTAAAAGTGATTGAGTAGTCCCCTCAACCTTGTGCAAAATATCACAGTCATGCTATTACTTAGAATTCAGTTTATTGCCCCTATGGTCTTTTAATTATAAACATCAAAAGGATTTGTAGTACTTT
This sequence comes from Protopterus annectens, assembly GCF_019279795.1. Taxonomy (NCBI): domain Eukaryota; kingdom Metazoa; phylum Chordata; order Ceratodontiformes; family Protopteridae; genus Protopterus; species Protopterus annectens. The sequence goes on along the minus strand of NC_056732.1, from coordinate 1,001,879,762 downwards.
AATGGATCACATACATACATGTATGGCAACAGAGCTGAGGGTCATCTTGTCATTGTATTCTCTCACACATCTAATACAACACAGCTGAGAGCCATCCTGTCATAGTAATCTCTCACACATCTAATGCAGCATAGTTGGGGGTCATCCAGTTTGTTAGACCTGGTTTTCTTTATCATCCATCCAAATGCTGCTATACTCTGCAGAGGCATTGCTTGCGAGCTGTAGACTTACTTGCAGTTATATAGTCACAGGTATCTGCTTTTACTGTTCCTACAGTATTGAATTATGTTTCCCAAGGGTTAAGAGAAAACTGATCAATTGGTGCCTTTAAATCTTTTCTTAAACATTTGTCTAAATAAGGTTATGTTAACTGATTCTGCATGTATCAGCTACATGTTAAGTTTTTTTTTTAACCTGGTGATATTGCATTGATACATACTGTGGTTTGTTTTCAGCTACATGTTAAGTTTTTTTTTTAACCTGGTGATATTGCATTGATACATACTGTGGTTTGTTTTCAGCTACATGTTAAGTTTTTTTTTTAACCTGGTGATATTGCATTGATACATACTGTGGTTTGTTTTCAGCTACATGTTAAGTTTTTTTTTTAACCTGGTGATATTGCATTGATACATACTGTGGTTTGTTTTGATGGTAAGTAAAAGGATGTAGCAGAAGCCAGTACAAAACTATTAATAAAATAAAATCATTCCTCTGGTACCACAGCTAGAGCCATCAGTGAAGTAATAAACGCAGAATAAAAAGGAAAAAAAAAGAAGCATTAAATATCATCACTGTCAGAAACAAAAAATAAGATAAAATTAGGTAGCCAGTTAAACAAAATGCTTTTGAAGAAAAATAAGGTACAATAATAGTAGTTATGCTTTTCTAGGAGCACTCATTGCTTAATCATTTGTTTTTTATTGTACTGAACTTTTAAAGTGAACACCGTTCTTCTGTAAAACAAAACGTCTCTAATATTGCAGTCTTCACCAGGAGCATCTTCACATCTGTCTAAAATAGTATCTTCGAACAAATTACAGTTGTTGTTATGAAGCTCTTAGAAATGCTGAGCTAAAGGTTTTCTTGCTTACTGTTCTGTGTATCCCAGAGGTGCTCCTGAAGTCTGCATTTGAATGTGATACTGGTTTGACGTATGTATGCAAGGCAACAAGGGCACCTCAGGGCATAGACTACGTAGGTGGAATAACAAAACATCTGTCTTGCAGGTGAACATGTTTGTTACTTATACCAGCAAGATGAGTTATAATAAACAGAGAGCAGCATCATTTTCCAAAGGAAAGCATTCCGCTACAATCAGTAGAGCTAGGCAAATTGTCAAAATAATATTAATGAACAAAAGAATTCTGAATGCCTCTGCCATGTTTATATGAAGTTCACTGCTAAGGCATAACTTTTACACTATATTATTTTTAATAGTATCTGTTTGTGAGTTATATAAAATAAAATAAAATTTACCTTTGACAGTGATTTTCTCTGACTTTCTTTTGGTGGAAAACTCACAGACTTTTAACCTAATGTGATACTCTTCTGTGCATGCACATGTTTCACTCACCCTACTGTCTGAGTGCCGCACCATTTTGCCCTTTCCTTTTTCCATCCCCAGCCAGCCCACCCCCTCACTGAATAAAAAAATGTGGTATATATTCATGCATCCACCTCCTATAACTCTACCAACCAATTAAATGTCTTAACAGCAGAGGTTACACAAGTAATTCATTGCTAAGGGAAGAATAGTCCTTGCATAAAATGCAGATATAAATCTCAAACCCTACACTTTATTAATAATATCACAGTGATCACAGTTGTTAGTAAAACATCCATTACAATAGTTGCATTTTAACTTCTGTGCATGATAATATTAATTATGCACTATCAAACATAATTTCGGACTCATTAAATAGTCATAACAGTAGTGTGATAACGTCACTATCTAGCACAGCCTTAACAAAATCCAACTAGAAGATCTCTTCCATAAACACACACACACACACACACACACACACACACACACACACACACACACACACACACAGAGTTTCTTCAGCTACTACTAACCCCATAAAACAGCTAGGTCTCTTTAAACAACTCTTTCAAATACACATTGAACTATTAAACTAATAATATAAATAACCTACTGTTGTGGGTGACACTAAAACAAATCCAGGGCAATTAGGTACAAACTCCTTTCCCTCCTAAAAAATGAAATAGAAATATTCAACACAACAAAATGAATAGAAATAGTCCATGCCAATGCATGTAGCTTATGTAACAAATATGAAGAATTTCAAATATTGGTGATCCATTTAAATTCTCACATGCTTGCAGTCTCAGAAGCATTGCTAAATCTAGTTATACAAAATAACCCAATCTCATTCTGGAAATAATCATCGCAATTACTGGACAGTAAAAGGACTACAGTGACAATCCAGTGTATCTGTTGTTGTTGTGTCTTTTGGCTTTTCCCGGTTAGGTATCGCCACAGCAGAACTCCAGTCCGCTAATGATTGGTAGTTGATTTTTACGCGCTGAGTTACCAGCCCTGACGCGCAACCTTCAACGAATTTACGACCATTCACACATGTCTCCACGCAGAAGACACTCTAGCTGAGAATCGCACCGGACAGCATCTTAATGTGAGGCGACAATGCTACCGCAGCACCACCACCGCGGGTCAGCAATCCAGTGTATCCGTAATTATTCAAAAAACAATGGACAGCTTTGCAACTACTTCAGTTATGTTATTAAAAATGTTCTGAAAACTGTGACTATAACTCACCAAGATAAGACACCATCTCTTCACTTAAACAATCAGCAGGTATTTAAGTTTTAAACTCTCACTGTAAAACGAATGAGCAAGCAGCTGAACAACATCAATGGCCCCGGACAACCATATATCGATAAACTGCCTCTCATGTAGCTGAAACAAATCATCAACTTACTTAGCGTATCCTGTAAACCTAATAATAAGCAGAGGCATTATAAAAGGAGATTTCCTTACAATTTGGAAAAGCTCCAACATAATATATCCATTTATTTGAAACAAAGAGTGGTATTCGTACTTCCATTGTTCACAGAAGAACAAAGGCGATTGTTGAACAGTGGCGCTACACTTATATGCAATTCAGCTAAACTTGAAAGATCAGCACTGATTATGGCAAAGTGCAGCCCTACATAGAACTTGCCCACAGCAGATCCACATATTCTGAGCATCCTGAGTTGGGGTCCATTACGTTCAGTCATATACGGAGGTAGCAGTATGTATGTTGAGCCCATTCTGCTTGAGCTTGTAGCGGAAATATACACTTAAACTGTGGTGTGATTCATAAAGCACAGTGTAGCTGAGCCTAATTTGTATAATAAGTTTGTAAATCAGCTTTCCTCAATCCTCCATAATGGGGCTGTGCTTACCTGCAGTCATTGCTGACAGAGCATGTAGAGAAGTAGTAAATTAAAATAACTTTTGCTGATGTCGACAAATAAGGCAGGAATCGTAATTCATTGCCAGCTGCTGAACAGTATCCATACTTTACTGGTAAGAAGTGCTATTTAATGTTTTTTGACTACATAAGATTGCCATAATTGGAAAATGTGTAAAGTGCCATTTTTACCTCTCTTTACATATATCAGGGTGCTTACTGCTTACAACTGAATGGGTAAAGGAACAGGTGAATTAAAATAATGAATGAAATGCATTACCTTACTTACGAGCACACACTCTCAGTAAACAAATACATGCATATCTACTACTAGGGCAGCAGAGGCCAGCACAACTCAGGTGTTAGGAGCAGAACATAGATGTCCGCTCATCATTGGCAGTGGAGTTTTATGGTGTCGAGTTGCCAGTCCAGCACCCAACCTTCCACAGGAGGCACGCACTCATGCCTAGGGCCAATTTGGAGTGTCCAATCCACCTACAGCGAACATAGAAAAAACACACATCAGAATTAGTGCTGCAAGGTGCATGTTTAACACAGAGAGATTCATTGTCCACATTTACAAAAAACTTCATAGAGGAACAGCAGGGATCAATTTGTCAGTTCTGCTACTATATTTGTCTAAACTTTACAGCATGCTGCAACAGCAGGGAGCAAGACACAGGAGGGATAGCTTTAGTTACAAGGAGAATCACATCCTTGTGGAGGCTCTGAGGACATATGGGGAACACCTTGGAAATGGGGGCCAAAGCAAGTAGAGGGAGAGCTTAGGCTTTTAATCAATTATTGCCTCACAGTATTGCTGTAAATGAGAAGTGCAGGACATTATTTAGGACACTTTTCAAAATCAGTAACCAGAGGCGCAGTACTCATAAATAAGTCCAGTTACACATACAGCTACTGCAGAACTGTGTTCTGGAATGAGAAGAAAGTGTTAACAGAGAATGCTAAAAGGGGGAAAAAACTTATCATAATGGAAATACATTAACTGCTTCTGCACACTGAAACCCTTCCACTGTAACTAGCACTTGTCCCTTACACTTCAGCACTGGACACAAGATAAGAGATGGTACTTGTACAAAAAGATTCTATTACTGACATTTGGAAATCTGCAGATGTGATAAACACTGCCAGTACAGCATCCATCTTAGCTATTAAATGTGGGAAATAGCTGATTGCAAAGTAGATAGAAAGGGCGCTGCTGTAATCTTTCTAGATCATGCACAGAAGAAGTGATTTAAAAAGTGATTATGAATCACAATAAGGAGAGAAGGGCTGCTACTTCAACAAAGTATTAGATTAAGGGTGTGCACACATGCAACCAGATTATTGTACGTTTTTTATTTTTTATGTATTTCCCCTAACTGATTTGTTTGTTTTTTAATTAAATTGTACAGGTTATAGGTCACATTAAAGGTGGGAAAAGTTTTGAAATTATTTGTTGTGGTCTCATTTTTTTATATCACAAAAACCTTGCATTGTAACAGGGGTGTGTAAACTTTTTATATCCACTGTATGAGGATCTTATGAATAGTAAATGGATGACAAAAACTATTAAGCAGATTGTCTAAAATAATATTTTCATAAACTTACAAAACTAATTTGAAAACCTATTTTTCTGTGTTGAGCATTGATCTCCACACTTTTTATCAGAGGGGAGACCCCCAAAATCCCTCCCACTTAAAAATAATTGACTTCTGGTATGCTGTATCTTTATTAAGGGGATGTGATGACTTCAGAGAATCAAGGTGACTTGGACGATGTAAATTGGCCATAGCCATGAGTGAATTTGTGTGTGAGTGGTATGGAAGAAGACCCGAGGCAGGGCTAGCCACCCGGTGGTATGACTCTTGGCTCTAGATGATTGTCATTGTGGGTGTGACATGCTGGTTCCAAGTGGAAGATGGGAAAAAGGGGTCATGGATGGATGGATGGATGGATTCACTGTTCATTTTACATTTATGTACTGTAGCATCACTGTTTTCTTCTGCTGCTCCAAATGTATTGAGCTAGCTTGGTGCATGTTTGTGTATTTGCTTATTTGGTAGTGTGTTTGTATGCAGATTATAAGTGTTGTAGGGCTGGTTATAAGAAGATAGTTGATTGATGACCGATTGAAAGCTCCATGTTGTTTCTACAATATAGCACCATTAGGTAGATGATACTTTTTCTTTCTTCCATTTGTGGTTTTATTTTAACTTTTCATCTTGTTGCAAAGGCAGCAGCATGGCCAAAGGCTCTTTGATTTCTGCATTTTCTAATGTTTTCTGACCAGATGAGTCAGTTAATAACAGAGCATATTACTAGAAGTCTTCTCAGGTGAGTTGCCATATATTCGCCATGTATGTCTGCAACTTGTAGCCCCTATCCAGTTATGACACTACAGTTAATGAACTGGTTGTCAGTTATCTGTAGGTGTGTAATATATCGTTACAGTAGTCTTCCTGCATGTCTTAAATGACTTCTTTGTGCTGCAAGTTAAAAAGACTTCTGAGTTATGTCGTGCTATGTGATACTATTATCGTTAACACAAGCAAACTAAGCAAAATGTAAACTGACGAAAAAATCAACTTCTATAGCTCAGCAGACACCAGTTCCAACACAAGTAATAAGGAAAGTCCGGTAGTGATTCAAACAATTTAATTGAAGCGCTTTTCGTTATAGTAAATCTGAAGAAGTTATTGTATTTACTATTATTGTTAACACCGTACATTTTAAATGTTTCTTGGAGTGGAGCTTCCTGTACCTCTGTTGAAAAAGGGGCTCTTAACATGGTCAGAATTTTAGTATAAACAAAAAACAGTACATAAATAAATAAACAAACACATATGGAAATTTATTAGTGCAAAAGTGTGTCTTGCCTTTTAGCTGACTCATTTATTTTAGCTGTCATTGCAGGTCTGTGGCAAATACTTTAAGAGATCTGCTACAGTTTCTGTTTTTTTCTGTGTTGTCCATTAAGAGGTACCATTAGAAATATATATGACTTAAGAATCTGCTGCTGAGTTTTTCTAGCATCTAGTACACTGCCATAATGAAAATGTTATGTAAAAAGTAATTGCCTCCACCTGAATTTGGCCCATTTGTAACAACCAGGAAAAATCTGAAGGCAGCTCTTAATCTTGGAATTAATTCTATCATGGAAACACACACACACACACACACACACACACACACACACACACACACGCACACACACACTCATGCAAGCTGCAGAAAGGGTGATGTTGAGCTTGCTATTAAGGCACTGCCGTACTTGCTATCCCTATCCATTAGTTTTTTCATGCAGATACATTAATGCTGGAAATTACTGCACATATCATCAGTTCATTATTCATCAAGAAATAAAGAAAGAAAATATAAGTAAAATAAGAAAGAAATCTGTGCAAGTAATTCCATATAGTAGTGTTATCTGATAGTAATGTTCTTTATAGGAATCGGTATATCTGCGTATCTGTGCTTGTGTGTTTGTATAAGGCTCCTAAGGCTTTGAATGTAGCTACAACTAAGCCAATAAAGATGCTGTTATAGCAGTTTTTGAATCTGTTGCATAGTGACAAAAGGATAGCCATCTGATATTTCTTTACTAAGTGAATCTGCTGCATAGTGGCAAAAGGATAGCCATCTGATATTTCTTGACTTTTTTATACATGCAGATACTAATCTTCTTATAGTGAGTAATTAAAATTATCTCATAGCTGAGGACATATTTTTTGCCAGGCAGATTTATTTGTTTTATTTTATTTACTTCCTTTGTTAACCAGGTAAATTGGCTGACCTTATGTACTGGATCATTTTCCATCATGACCCAGGCCAAATGACAACAACAAACATTGCAACAGTATTTACATGAACAAGAACAAATTATATAAATACACTATAGTGAACAAAAGCAATATGCTAATTCAAAGAACATAATAAGTCAGGGGACTCCAAGTAGAGCTAGTCAAGTCTTTTATTCAATAAAATCAGAGATAAAACCTTCTGTAAGCGCTTTCAGGCTACATGCCCTTCATCAGATAACAAAGAACATCACAAGAGACCATTTTTAAAATACAGAGCAACCAATCGGCTTTCAATATTTTACCCTCATTTTCTTAAGGATGGGTTTTAAAGGTACAACAGCATTAATACCTTGTGGCTTATCCACCCCAAGTCTTATAATCCATCTAGTTTCTGCACATTCTGTATCATTGAACAAATCACCTCCTCTAACATTGGGAGTAATCATTTGTATTGCCGTAAACAGAAATGTATGATTCAAATTCACTCTTACATGTTGAGCTAGTGCATTATGTTCATTGGAATGTTTAATATCTGATATATGTTGGAATATCCTTGTCTTAAACATTGTATTGGTCTTACCCACATAATATGATTCACAATTCTGACACACAGCTATATACACTAAATTCTTTGTTCTACAATCTGCGTATCCCTTAAATGTATATTGTCTACCTGTCCCCGGATGTATAAATGTATGTTCTTGCAGAATATATCGACATGCTCTACACTGGTGGCAAGGATATGTACCTATCTTCCTTGTAAGTAAATTACCCTTTGCATAATGCTTAGGTTCTTTACAAAGTATATCTTTCAAGTTCTTATTTTTCCTAAACACAAAATTTGGTGTAATATCTAAGATCTCCTTCAACTTCGGATCCATGTGTGGCACCTGCCAATGATGTTTAATAATTTCGCAAATGTTACCCACATCACTGCTGTATGTGAGTACCATATTAATTCTGCCTTTACCCTCAAATGATATCCCCTGTTGTTCATTATTTGCAGTGTTTCCACCCACTCTATTTAGCCAAGGTCTGGCGATGTTATTACGTTTGATCTTACTACTTCTTATTAAGGATTCTAGCCTACCACGCTTATAGCCCCTCAACATTAAATTATTTTGAAGGTTGTCCACCTCTTCATGAAATTTAGCATCTTCACTACATAGTCTTGAAATCCTACATACTTGCCCTTTGACTATGTTGTCAAAGGTATGACGTGGGTGCATACTATCAAAAGGTAGCAAACTGTTACGCCAACAGGTTTTTCTGTATAACGACATCGTCAGGCCACCTCCATCTCGGCTAGTTAGGCGTACATCTAAAAAGTCTATAGTTAATTCAATATGCTGATTCCATTTGTTTCTAAGGTTAAAGTTCAGCATTTCTTTTACCCTAAACAATTATAAATTGTCTAATAATTTAATCTAAACAATAATAAATACATTTACTAAGAAATAAAGCAAAAAGAAAAGTGGCTATGAAGTTGAAGAAGATTATGATGATAATTATCCCTCAATATGGCCTCCTAAAAATATATACATTTTACATATTTTGGAAGCCATATCAGCAGTCATAGAATGAGCTCCCCAGTTGCAAAGCAGTGGCAAAGTCAGTAGTAGCCCCCGTAGTGACATATACATAGAGTGTTTGCAGTCCTGGCTTAACAAGGATCCCTTGGGTAGCTGCACTTCTAACAATCTGTAAGGTAAGATTTTGGCAATTTGAGAACTACTACAATTTGCACATTTTTGTGGCAGAGCATTCTAGATGAAAAGAGCAATTTTGCTAAATATTTCTTTGCAGCAGCTATGGTAAATGGAGGTCTTTACAACTGGAAACTCTCCTGGTTTCTCAGATTAGAATTGTAATGTCTGATAGAGAGCTTCTTTCTAAGTGGAAAACAATACCTGTCATTCCTTAGTTTGAAGATGAAGTTACTGAATAAAAAACTAGCCCTAACCTCCACTGGCATCCGTTTAGTTTTCTGCATAGTAATACACTGATGCTGATGATTATCATGCAGATGAATAAATGTTTGTATCTTATCTTTTGTGGCTCGTAGCACAGCTGTATTATGTGGAGAAGGATGCGCTTTAACTGGCAATGCATATTCAAGTCTCAGTATCATTATGTGGATTGGAAATGCATGTATAGCTTCTAAAGAAAAAAATCTAAGATATTCTGTATGGCACTTTCTGTTGGTTAAAGGCTTTAGCAATTTGCTGCTCTTTGTGTTTGGTAGAGACCAGTGTTTGGTTAAGTGTAATACCCATATATATTTGAGTTGTTGGCAAAAGGTATGGGAGCCTTATTCGGGTCCTTAATTAAAAAATTGTTTCTTATGTGGCCCAAACATCAAAACTGTTGATTTGTTAGTATTAATAATCAGTCTGCTATTACATACTCAGTTCCAAACAATAGAAAAATTCAGAGTCTGAGTGGAGAGAAGACAAGATCAGCACGCAAAGGACAGTAGTATTGCTGGAACTGAATTCATCCTCAAGTCTTGGTGAGTACCATCACGAGGTGGACCCTGTTTTTACAAAATCTCACTAAGCCAACAATGATAAATAGACCATATCTTAAACAGCACACTGTACATCAAAAAAAGACAGCTGGGTGCACAAGTTCCAGGATAACAAAGTGCTCAGTCTTGGTATGTACACTGGTGTCAGGACTGGCAAAAATGACAGTGCAGAATCCTTGAGACACTGATTCAGGCCAAGCTCAGGGGGAGGATGATCCCCCTTTTGTAGAAGGCAGTAATACACAAAACACAGGCCAAAAAATAGCCATAAAAATGAGAGAGTCGACCTGTTGAGGATAAGAAAGAAATTATATTTTGTTACTATTATGCAAGAAGCCCATTTCCAGATAGAAGATATTCAAAAAGATTAAGAAAGAAATTAGAGGAAAGAAAAATACTTGCACAAGAAAAAACGTCAAAAGCTTCAAATGCAAATTTATGTTCATTAATACAACAGATCTATGAAAAAACATTATAGCGACCAAGAAACTTTTGGGAGTTTGGAAAAAGAAGTGACTGTCGAAGTGTGAAAATATAAAAACTAAAACCTAGAGATTTTTGAAAAGTATAAAAAAGAAACATGGACATCGCAAAGAAAGAGAAGTCTGATATGGTGCAATATTTATGCAAAGGAGAAAGCCAAATTAATCAGTACTAAAAACGTAGCTCCAACAATATTTGAAAAGAAATACAATGAAAGGCACCTAGCTATAGAAAATTTCACAGTACAGAAAATAAGCTCGCAGTGGGAAATGTAGAATAGAAAGGAAAGCAGAAGTAAAAAAAATAGAAGCTGTGGTTATGGAACAACTGCAAAGCGAAGGATTTAGTGTATAAAGTCTAATTCAGGTTATGTATATTACAGTATGAGAGAATAATGAGTCCCCAAAGTAAGGAAAAACAGGTGGAGCAGGAGATGTCTGAAGAAGAAATATGGACATGGGAAGAAAAAGAGATTTAGTATGGTGAATATTTATGCAAATGAGAAAGCAAATTGGATCAATACAAAAAAGCAGCACCAAAGGTATTTGAAGAAAAATACAACAAATACAAGCAAAGGCATCCGGCTGTGAAATTTTTCACAATACAAAAGAATAAGAAAACAAAGGGGGAGAGCTACAAAAGAGGATTAGTAATGCAGAAGTTAAAGAAATAAAAAACTGAAGTTTCGGCTTACCTGTAATTTGGTAGATTTAGTGTGGAATATCCAGCTCTGGTAATGTCACAATATGATGGAACAATTAGTCCCCAGATTAAGTAGAAGCAGGTGCAATAGGAAGCATCTAACTACTGGCCACATAAAGATACTCTGGAGTCTTCATTAGGAAACCAACTCAAAAGTTCAGTTGGAGTTTCACAGCAAGGAAAGGAGCAGGAAACAGTGGCAACTCTGATGCAGTCAATGTTGTGGAGTGACAGGCTGATGAGTTCCCGTATGAAACAGCAACGGATAACACAGGATGCAGCTGAACAGAATATTTCACTGGAAGATGTTCTGGAACTTTATGCAGAATGCCTGCAGGAAATTGAGAGCAAAGAATGTGCACTCAGTTTAGAAGAAAATGATTTAAGGGAACAGTTGCTTGATTTAATAGAGATGCGTAGACATATTATGATCGATGAACGAAATGGATTACAGAAAGTTAATAAGACCCAAAATGTTAGAAGTCTGCTAAAACAATATTACACAATCACGACTGTTAACAGAAATTCAAGTGATATAACACAAATAAAAAGGATATATTGCTATGCGGCTAAATTAATAACAGATACAGTTTTACCACTAAAACTTAGGGCAGTAAGGGAAAGGAAGGGAAGAAATCAAATGCTATAATGGAACTATCAAACAGAGAAAACTATAAAGCAATTAAGAAAAGTAGTGTCACTGTTAGAAGACTAGTGAAAAGGCAACCGATCAACAAAAATACTTAGGAAAGATAGATGTGATAAAAGCAATGCCAGGATCTGTCGTACACTATTGCAAATAATAAACTAAAGATATCAGCACAGGCAGAAATACTTTAAAGATACAGTATGCATATAAATATAAAAGAAGAGTACAAAATAAGGAATTTATTGATGACCCCCAAAAAAAGTTCTATAGAGAATTGCGAAACAAAGCAAAAGGAATAGAAACACTACTGAAAAAAAAAACCAAGAAATAGACACATTTTGGAGAACTATCCATGAAGACCCTGTGGAACATAACAAAAATGCCGAATTAGAAGTAAAAGAAACAGAAAGAAGTTCAAATGTACAGGGTATAAAATGAGATGAAGTAATGGCCAGAGAAACTGAAACATTTAAAGCTCCTAATCAGGAAACCCCAGGCCCAGATGCAGTTACCTAACTTCTGAGTAAAAGTATTAATATCTTTAAATGAAGGGTTAAACTTCAGTAAGCATTACTTATATGCACATTCCATACACACATCAACCTGGTTAATAACAAGAAAAAGTGATACTCCTCCTTAAGAGTGAATCTGCAAACTATAGACCAATAACTTGCCTTCCGACAATGTATAAACTATATACTGGAATTGATGCCAACAGAGTTTACAATCATTTAGAAGAAAACTCAATTATGGCAATTAAACAAAAGGGTAACAAAAGAAAGGCATATGGAATAAAGGATCATTTGTTGTTAAATAATGTCATAATGGAGAACTATAAAAAGGGGAAGAATCTAAATATGGCATGAATAGATTACAAAAAGCATTTGATAGTATCCCACATTCATGGATAAAAGAGTGCTTAGAGATGTGTAAGATATACTCTACATTGATTACATTACAGTGACCATGAAATAGTTGCAAACCACTTTACAATTAAGCCATGCTAAAGGACAAATTATTATCCCAGGGATAAAAATTCAAAGGGGGATATTCCAGGGTGACTCTTTGTCACCTCTGCTCTTTGGTCTTGTCAGGGCTACAATCTGTCTCCCAGAAAACAACAAAGTGTAAAGACTTCTTTCTTTTTGTGGATGATTTAAAACTTTATAATTCATCGGATGAGGAAATGAAAGCACATCTGCAAGTGTTCAAAACTTTCTCAGATGATATGAGAATGTCATTTGGTCTTGATAAATGTGCAAAAGCAACATTTAAAGCAGGAAAACTGGAGCACCAAGAAAATATCAGCCTGGGACAGGAATGTGATGGAAGGGAACTTGAGCAGGAGGGAGTATAGAAATATTTAGGAACTGAAGGATCGATAAAACATGAACAAATGCAAATAAAACTCAGTAAGGAATATTTTGGAAGACTAAAATCAATGCTGAAAACAGCCTTGACATCTAGGACAAAGTTCAAGTTATAAACTATTTTGCTCTTCCTCTTCTAACTTACTGTTTTGGGGTGATTAGCCCCAAAAAGTATTAGTTCATTTGGACAGAAAAAAAAAGAAAAATTCTTCATGCTTATCAAATGATATATAAAGATAAGTGTATATACCAAGATTATGTATTCCTTGTTCTGAAGGAGGTAAAGGCCTCATTGAAATTGACTATAGGTATAGAGCTGCAATTGTAGGACTGCATGCATATCTTCTGAATTTCATCAGATCCAAATGTAATGAAAGTTTTAAAACATGAGGAGAGCAAGTCTAAGAGGACATGCCTGTTCAGTTTAGCAGAATTATATCAATATCAAGCGGGAATGGAAATCAAACCAAACATATACAAAAATCAGGCAGCAACTGAATGTGCCAAAAAAAAACAGAAGAAAGGCTATTAGGAAAATGATCAGATGAAAAGGCAAGAAATGTGAAAAAGGCATAGATGTAGTTGCAAGTACATAAAACTACTGAAACAACCTGATGTTGATCTTATAATCAGGAGGAGTTAAGGACAGGTAAATTTAAACCAAAAGACGAAAGGTTAATACTGGTGGTCCAGGATAGTGGTCTGTTTACACACTGGTTTACAAAGTCCATTGAACATGTGAAGCAGACAAATGCAGGTTCTGTAAAACAGAATTGGAAACAGTCGCACATCTTGTTCCTGGGTATGATACACTATTATACCATGATCCCCCCAAAACGTGCACGCTGATTGGCCAGCGTGCCCGTTGTAAATCGAGTTATACTAATGGCAGAAGGACTGTATACTGAAAGGAATAATAATATGGCAAGACTGTTGCATTATGGATTGTGCAAACATTGCAACACTGAAGTAGCTGAGAAGTATTGGAAATGTGTCACAAAACAATATAGAAAATGATGAACTTTATATCACACAGGATCACCCATAAACAACAGTTCAAAAAGTACATGTGAGAAAACCAGATATAGTAGTCCATGATAAGGAAACAAAAGTAGCATTGGTCATTGAAATTGCTATGCCCAGTAATTAGAGTGCCTTACATATAGGGGAACACAAAGTCATAAAATACCAGGATTTGAAAACAGAAATGAGGGCAATGTGGAAGTTAGACACCCAGATAGTTCTAACAGTAGTAGGAGCAATGGGTCTCATAAAAAGGATTTACAGTCGTATTTAGATATGCTTCTGCTACTTGTAACTCTATGAACTGCAGAAGGAGTAAATTCTGGGCACATTGTGGATGCAGCGAAGAACATTTTTGGCTAACATGAAAGACTGAACAATACTAATTTCATGAACTTTAATCATACTTTGACTTAGGAATGAGATCCATTTCCATTATGATATTAGAACCCTAAAAGACACGGAGAAATTAAACCAACAGAAAAAACATTGTGTAGATATAGCAGTCTGTGTTGAGAAGGCATGCTGGTAAGTCATTAATAAAAAGAGAGGACCATTAAGTGGTACGATTGGAAGTATAGATGAAGTAAGAAACTGCTGCTGAGGTTTTTTTTTAACATCTAGTGCACTGATATAATAAAAGTTTTATCAAGAAAAAAAAAAGGAATTGCTTTTAACCTGAATTTGGTCCATTTGGAGCAGGCAGGAAAATTTTGAAGGCAGCTGTTAATCTTGGAATTAATTCTATCATGAAAACATGGATACACATAGTATATTAATAAAAGTGTTTTCATGAAAAGTAGTAATTATTCTTCCAGGTCAATGCACATGCCTTTGGAGTAGTGCCAAGGTCTGAACTGTTATTATTTGTATGAATTGTAAAAGTTTGTCAGAGAGATAGTTGTCAAAACTTTGTAATATTTCAGGAACAAAACCTATGTATTTTAGCTTGTTTATAATAATCATGTTCAGCATTTTCAAATGCATGTTTAAGCTCTAAAATATTACTCCTGTGAGGTCATCTTTTTCCATGTTATGATAAATCTGCTTAGTTATTTTATATAAGGCAGTGAGGGTACTGTATTTGGGTGTGAAACAATGTCATCTGGTAGGAAGTATATCATATTTGGTAATGTATTCCAAGACTTGATAATATACTAGTTTCTATTATTTCCACCAATGGACAAATATTTGCTGTGGGACAATAATCTTTAACTGAGATATGGTAGGATACTTTTTGGGCTGGGTCTTATAAGTAAATGCTTAAAGCTTGGTGGGGCAATTGTAGTTGTTATAGGAAGGGTGAAGATGGGAGTGAGTAGCACAACTAGAATCAATCATCTGAGTCGCAAATTGCCTAGCAAATTTTTAACTAATTTTCTGGTGATGATTTTATATCTAGATACTGGTGCAGGGGATTAATGTTTTGCGGAATGTATAGTAAACACTTTATTTGGCAGTTGAGATGGGGTAGACATGTGGTCCCTCAGCTCATTTAAGTTGTTAAGTGTACCTGAGTTTTTACTGTGCCCTATGGGAAATCGTCGCCGGCGTTGATTTAATGGTTTTCCAGATTACTTTGATTGGTCCACATTATAATCAGACTTGAAATGCACTGCCTGTATTGCCTGTGGGAGACTGTTTGCCAGCACAGAATTCCAGGTTTCTAGCCATGAGGCACAGAATTCCAGGCTTCTAGCCATGGGGCATAGAATTCCAGGCTTATAGCCATGGCACATCAGAGCAATTGGAGCAATAAACTGTACTGATGCTGGCAAGATCAGAAGTTAATTGAAAATGGGAATATGTTATTCACTCCCCTCCTATTTTATAGCAAAACAGAAAAGCTTGGAAATCTTATATGTACTGTAGTTCCCCAGCCATATAGTGCAGCGACTGAAGAATGAATGAGATACAGTTCAGAGAAATAAACCAATAAAAATGGTATCATTGCTAACCTTTTATTAAACAAAACTTAAATATAATCACAGTGCAAAACTCAAATAAAACTACAAAATTTAAATAACTTTTTGCGGCACCCCACTCTCTCCTTATTTATGCATTTTTAGGCGAAGCTTACACAGACTCAGTAAAATAATCCAATCTGTAGTATGCTTGAAGTTATAAGGTAAAATATAGTAAACTACGTGTAGTAGTAATGGACAAAAAACATGTTAAGTAAATACATTTCAAAGGGTCTATTACAAGTGTATGTGTGCTGTTTGCTTGCAACATACTTGCTCACTGCCGCTTGTTCAGAAAGATAGGTGCTTTAACTCCCACTGACTTGGTCCCTTGTAACTTGATAGCCATCCCAACAAAACTTTATAGTCCTATATCTACTCTAAGCCTAAAGCTAAGCCACCCTTCTGTTCCCTAACCCTAAATCCCCCTTCTCATTCCCTGAGCCTAAAATTCCCCCTCCAGCTCCCAAAGCCTAAAATCCCTCCTCCAGTTTGTTAAACTTAAAATCCCCTTTCCTGCCTCCTAAACCTAAAACGCCATGCCTGACTGTTGCCATAATTTACACTTCCACCCCATTCCACTCCCTTACCATGGCAGCTGCACTGACTTTGCTCAGACTCAAGTAATGTCTTTAGGTAAGTTGTGAGCCTGAGCACAAGGTAAGTAGCAGCCTACCTGAGCTACAAGATGCTCAACTTCCTGGCTCTGAGACAGTAGTCTTTGAGCACCTAGGACTCAAGCTCTTGTAGAACTAATCAATTAAAAAAAAACTGAGTGATTGGGATTAAAGAAGAACATATCCCCCTAGCCACAGTTAAACCTGAAAGACAGCATGTTCATGATACCTGGATGAGATAACTTTTGGGGAAAAAAATAAAAACTGGGTGGTAGGGAATAATGCTGTCAGATTTTATTGGATGCCCGCATGCCCCCCACGACTCTCTTTTAACACTAATCTTAAAAGTCATTTAAGGAAAAACATTTTAAATTGCATTATTTTTTTCACATAACTATTTCTTCATTTTTTTTGGCTTTATCACACAATGGCACTTTTAAAGTATTAATTAGCTGTTTTATATTGCATGTTTATGTGAAGTCTCTAGATATGTTTCATTACTAAACATGAAAGCCATTATAAATTATATTTTTAAAAAAGTCTTGCAGCAGCTCCTTTTATTTTCCATTTTAGGATTTTTTTGCACTGCTAGTCTGCTTTATGCATGTTTAATCCTAATTAATATCCCAACTATACAAATAAACAAATTACAAATATCATTCAATAAAATACCTAAATATGTGTCCAGACTGCAAACACATACTTCACTGGTCTAAAAAACAGCTCTGGTTGAACTATGGCATGTATCAACTGTATTGTAGTTCAAAATGGTGCGTAACGTACCAAATAAACTGGATCAGTGCCTGCTATGAATACCATAACTCAAAAATACAGTCCACCCAGGATGCATAGCTCTCAAAGCTAGACTTAGGACGTGATCTACTATAATATAGTAACTACAGAGACTCACTATACTCTTGTGTATGCTCACAAAATGTTATTTCCAAATGACATCAGAAATTAATCAAACATAAAGCACTTCCAAAACAATTAGAAAACTATTTCATGACTAAACAGATCTGACCCTGTTGTAACATGCATTATAAATATAATGTATAAATGCTATTTAAAACATAATTCTTACAATAACCTTGCGTCACCATAGTTGCATTGTCAGGACTCCCGCTACAATGTTCCTCCTTATTCCTGTGTTCCTTACTCCTCCTCGTACATCGCTCATCTGGTATGTTTTATCTGTTCTTTACCTCCTTGTATCTTTATTGGTAAAATAATTAAATGCGTTTGACGTGTATGTCCACTGTTGTATCTTTAGTGATTGAACATGATTTTCTACTTCTATGTGTTTCTCTTTGTATTGCTTTTCTTTCAATATTTTCATACATACAGCATCTGATATATGTACTTTTATATTTTATGTATTTCATGCTTTTTATGAACTGTATACTACATTTGTAAGTTTTCTCAAACACTATTCTTGTAAATAATACAGTATTAAAATGATTGTACTGAGGATCGTATCTCCCTGTGCCTTTGCTGAAAAGAGGCATGGTGTCTCTGTCCATTTGGACTAACCTGGTAAACAAAAGCAAATAAATAAATAAGTATATCTAACATAGCTATCTGGTGTCCCTGATTTTGTCTCATATCCATGCCCTGTTTTTTATTAAATTGTTGATTTTCTGGTAAATCACTGAAGATTGCAGTCAGTCACTAATGCCACACATTACAGTTTCATTACTCTTAATGTTTGGAAAAAATACATGTTGAAGTAGAACTGTTGCTTATTAAACTTACAAGTGAACTAGAGTAATATTTCAAAACCGCCTCTGATTTTGGGCTTTTGTCCCCTCATTTTGTTGATTTTTGTCTGGAATTCATGATCAAAAGCCTATAAAAAATGATAGAGTGGTAATTTATTGAGGTAGCATCAACTGTTGAGGCAGACCAAAGCTACATTTGCCTACAGCCTGGTTTGAAAACCTGAGACTTCTTTAGAAAAGTAGAAGTACAGATCTAGAGAAAATAAAAGTGTGCGCTTAGCTGTTACTGGCTGATTGAGCTGGCTACAGCAACTCTTCTAGTGGACACAGGTTTTTACTTTTCCATCTGCAAGCTTCCACTTACACATAACGGAGGAAGAAAGAAAATGAACGTGGTAAAACAAGTAGCTCTGAAAAATTACATAAAATGTGGATAAGAGATATGATTTATTTGTGTTAAACATAAAAAGGTGAGAGATTGCAAAGAGAAATAAGCTTGTTATGGATGATAGTACAGATATATAAACTAAGTTAACAGACTACTAAGAAATGTTTAAAAAATTAAAAGAGGTGCTTGTCATCTGTCAAGTTCTTACAAAGATAATAGGAACATTTATGGAAGAAGAAACACAAGAAAAGTATAGCCTTTCCAAAAATGTAAAGGTGTTAACAGTTGAATTAAGAATAAATGCAAACATTGTGATGACTGATATACTTGTAAAGAATGTTTTTCATATGGAAGTGTCTGTGTCAGATACAGAGGAAAAATCATTTTGCCAAATGTGCTTTTTGAAGGCCACGCTTTAATAAAAAGTGAGCAGGTACTAGACAACATAACTAACTGCAACAGGTAATATAGAGGATTATAGTTTGTCTCCTATCATAACCAGGTTATAATATGTTTGAGATATACATGCTAAAAAATTCACATTGAAAATGAAGCCAAAGAGGTTTATCTTGGCATCCATGTTGAAAACGCATAATAAAGGGTTATGCTTAGAGACTTGATCATAATTCTTTACAGTGTATGGAGCTTTATCTACTACATATACTACCAGTTACAGAAAAAAGAACGAAAAAAAGAAAATACAAAGTATTTTACTGGCTTTCAAAGACAATACAGCACTTAGCGAGTAATGCCAAACAGAGATCAGCACACCTCTTAGCTTACTTAAAAATTCTGGAGAGACCAAAGGTCAAAATCATGGATATTTCTTAAATATTGCTGAAGTTCACTTGGAAAGTTAGTACAACAACAACATTGTGTTTTACATCAATATGCGGTGGTGGTGTTGCGGTAGCGTTGTCACCTCACAGTAAGACGGTTCGATTCACAGCTAGAGCGTCTTCTGCGTGGAGACATGCATGAATGGGCATACCTTTGTTGAAGGTTGTGCATCAGGGCTGGTAACTCGGCACGTAAAAATCAACTACCAATCATTAGTGGACCGGAGTTCCGCTGTGACGACCCCTAACTGGGAAAAGCCGGAAGACACAATATGTATTTTCTGAAAAATAAAAGGTATGAAACTCTGATGCTGGCATTTTTGACTGACTGTAAACCACGGTGATTTATCAGAAAATCAAAACAATGTACGAGGGATAGAGCAAAACTATGAGACAACCTCAGGGACAGTTGAGAAGCATGGGAAGCAGGCAGAAACAGAGCTGTTTTACATTCTGCTGCTGGCCTTTGCTATTGGGCACTATCAGCTGTTAGTCTCTAGTGTGAGACCCAGTTGTAGCACACACCCTTAACACTGTTGCAGTCAGGTCACGCACCAGAGAAGGCTTAAGAAGTTTATCGTTTTCCCAGCACTGTGTAATCATCACGCTCAATGCACTGCAAAGACGTTATACTACTCATAGGTACACAAGACAAAGCCATGCCAAGTGAAATGGGTTGAGATGAAGGAGAACTCAGACTGTTTAGTTGTGCTTGTTGGCATCATTCCAAACCCCAGATGTTACATAAGAAAAAAAAAAGGTTATACTGATCTCAACTGCAGACTTAGGAATGGTTGAACAGATCCTTAACATGATAACAAAACATGTGTGGCCAAAGGCTTAGAATTTCCACGAGAGTGGCATGAAAAATATAGTCATACTTAGGTATACAACAAATATAGGTCTGATTTTAGGTTTTGTAGCCTCATGATGAGGGAAAAAGTATTACTCTTTAGAGATGAAACCTGCCATTCAGTGTTTCTGATTAAACATGTTGAGTATAATACAGGTTATGGCAAGAGCACTGTGGGATGCATCATTCACCTTTGGCTTACTAGGAAATGAAGTATTCTGTTACTATTTTCCAAAAACTGTGGAATGTGAATTACTAAAAAGAAGTATCATGGGAGTATTTCCAAATTTGTTACATGCTGATTACCACAAAATAAAATACCCTGATATTCCCCAGTTTTGTTACCCTTACATTACTAGGAAAGGAAATACCCTGATGTTTTTTCTGAAATTGGTACATGTGGTTCACTAGTTGAGGAAGTACCCTGATGTTTATTTCTGAAATTGGTACATGTGGTTTACTAGGAAAGGAAGTACCCTGATGTTTATTTCTGAAATTGGTACATGTGGTTTACTAGGAAAGGAAGTACCCTGATGTTTTTTTTTTCTGAAATTGGTAATGTGGTTTACTAGGAAAGGAAGTACCCTGATGTTTTTTTCTGAAATTGGTACATGTGTTTTACTAGGAAAGGAAGTACTCTGATGTTTTTTTCTGAAATTGGTACATGTGGTTTACTAGGAGAGGAAGTACCCTGATATTTTTTTCTGAAATTGGTACATGTGGTTTACTAGGAAAGGAAGTACCCTGATGTTTTTTTTCTGAAATTGGTACATGTGGTTTACTAGGAAAGGAAGTACCCTGATGTTTTTTCTGAAATTGGTACATGTGGTTTACTAGGAGAGGAAGTACCCTGATGTTTTTTTCTGAAATTGGTACATGTGGTTTACTAGGAAAGGAAGTACCCTGATGTTTTTTTTCTGAAATTGGTACATGTGGTTTACTAGGAGAGGAAGTACCCTGATGTTTTTTTCTGAAATTGGTACATGTGGTTTACTAGGAGAGGAAGTACCCTGATGTTTTTTTCTGAAATTGGTACATGTGGTTTACTAGGAGAGGAAGTACCCTGATGTTTTTTTCTGAAACTGGTACATGTGGTTTACTAGGAGAGGAAGTACCTTGATGATTTGTTGTCAAAGTTCTTATGTGGCATTATGATAACAGGCTGAAGGGCACAGGTTGTACACGTATACATTCAGCAAGTTAATTCCCAGTCCCATTAAAGCAGGAGTTACAGACTGAACTAGGTGGGATGGCCTTTGAGGTTTTCAAACTAATAAAATAATATACAGAATTAGTTAGCCTCTTTGTGGTGGTGCTGCGGTAGCATTGTCGCCTCATAGTTAGACGTTGCCCGTTCGATTCTCAGATAAAGCGTCTTCTGTGTGGCGACCCCTAACCAGGAAAAGCCGAAAGACACAGACACAAAGTTAGCCTCTTTGTCCCTGTTAAGAAACCAGCAGAACCTTACGCATCTGTATGGATCCTAAATATGACTGTGATTGAAAAAATTCATCAGGTATTTAAAAAAAGGTACTTTATTGAGTGGAGTGTCCTATATACAATATTTTACAAGCTTGTATGTATCACAAGGTCCGTCAAATGCGTTTAAATAGCAGGTGTGCCTATCTATCTTCAGTTTCTCCAGTCTCCGGCATTGAGGCTTGGGTTGATTATTACATCAACCTCAGATACTTTTCAATGGCACCTGTAAATGCTTTTTTCAATGGTTGGAAATTGTCTATGTTTAAATAAATTCTGTCATTGTCTGGGGATGAATGGTTATCACAATAGGAAATTATGTAAAACACTGCTATGGGCTTCAAATGAATATGACAAAATGTGAAATCTGAAAGATGAAATTGTTATAATAAAATTTAAACTATGCAAAATAATACTGTGGACAAAATAACAGCTGTAGGAAGCAGGTTGTACCAAAGAAAATGAAGGCCTTACTAAAGGCCTCAGGAATATGTACAAGTGTGTCTAAATATATCAACAAAAACAGTAGCACACAGGCCATTGCTGTAGAAACAAAATTCCTAATGGTGATGAGCATGTGAAGAGGAACATTAAAACTTCAAACAAATAATAGGCACAGCATCACTGCTAGTATACAGTATATAATAATATCCACCGATTAACAGAGGAGGGTTCAGATTTAGTTTTACTGCAAAGCAGTGAGGAAATATGAAATATTGTTGGTTTACCCTGCTTACCCACTGACTAAAATGCAGAAGAGTTAAGCAAAAGTTAAAATACAAAGCATGGAGCTCAAACTTGAGTGGGGTTCCAGTCTTCCATTTTTGGATTGCAACAAAAGTGGCGACTGGCCTAAATCTTTGAATGACATTACCAGAGACATATCGGAATGACATTTCACTGTGCAGAAGTTGATGGTGTGCTTCTAAATGTGTGATTATTAATTGCTGTATAGGTCTAGAAAAGATCTAGTTATAGTGCATCTACCAGGATAATAGCATCTAGAAAGTCAGGTAAAACGGCTAAGTATGTATTTACTTTTCACAGCTTATTATCAGTATCTCAAGGACTGCAGAAGACAATAAGGGAGGCACTCATAATGAGAATGGATGATCAGCCATTTCCCCAATGTCCTGCAGGTAGAGAGGAAGTAGCTGTAGTGGAATGATTGCTGTTGAAAAATAGTTGAGTAAAGGTACAGCCCCATCTTTGGAGGTCATACATGTAGAAATGGCTTCACTATGAATACGTAGGAATTGAAAAGCCTTATCAAGTGAGGGAGGGGTTTGCTGCAGTGAGTGTTATATTACATGATGTAATAACTGTGTTTTTTTTGGCTTCCAGTAACACTTTAGCCAACAAATAAGTCAGAGGGTAGATGTATTCCTCTTTTAATGACTGCTTTTCCATTTTCTTCCAGAAGCTGCTGATCTTACTGCAGTGGCCACAGAGACCATACCCCTCAAGTGTATCTCATTATGAGGAATGTAACTCATTTGGGGTCTTAAAAAGTTCACGTTCCTCGAAGTTCCTCAAAGTTCCACATTGAAAGACTCTGTCACACATTCAGTGTTAGGAATGTTTTTAAGTGAAATCCAATGTAAATAGAAATTAATCATATTAATTCATTAAAAGATCTTTTTGTAAGTAAAAAACAGCATATTTTAACCATCCTATGACCTTCCTAGATGAAGTTGTTAGTAAGCCTTTAGTATGCATTCCACATTCTGCCCATTTGTTACACATTATGAGGGCTAGTGTTCCTCATTTTGGAGATGGAAGGTTGAGAGTTATGTCAGAGACAGTGGTCAGAAATCTAAAATATTTCTTTGCCGAGTGCAGACCTGCAAACTGCAATGTCTGACTGAGGCAGTGGTTACTGTCAGACAAGTGAGAAGGCAGAGAAGGGAATGCAGATGATGGAAGCATTGCTTAAGAAGCTAGCAGGAAAGGGTGAGGATCCAAACCTGCCTTTCCAGGCCCTTATCACTATACCATTACTGGAACCACAGAAAGAAAAAAACAGTAAACAATTGAAAGTGTACAGAGGACGCAGCCACTTTTCACCCACTATGTGACTCTAAGAAACTCACTTAACTGAACAGTGCTCTCAGGGTGCCTCTGAAAAGGGTCACTTATATCCACTTGGCTTTACTCACTTAACATATGGATAAGATAAAATAACAAATCACAACATAAAATGGACAATGCCTCAGGATGCAATAATAAATGAATAAAAAAGATAAAATCGTAATTAAAAGCACAAGACCCTATTTCAAATGCAATAATTGATTGACTAATACTTAGCATAGATAAGCTGATAACCTACTGTACTTCAAAAACCTGTTGTAATAATCCCTTGCATTTCCTGCTTCACACCTGTGTGTATCTGTACCTATCTATTTACAAGCACATACAACAGACGTTTGACTTTAAAGGGAAACTCATTTCATAATCTTGAAAGGTATTGTGTAATGTGTTTTCACTTTTTTTGTAATATTGATATCTATGTTAGTATTAAGTCTCCCAGTCAGTGGCATAGCTAGGGGGGCAAGAATGGTGGTCCGTCCCGGGTGGCCACATTTACTTTACTGTCACATTTGCTTTACAGAAAACTGTTTTTAAGGGCGTTCTTCTTTAAGAATGGTTCCATAGCTTGCTGGTCCAGTCGCATCACATCTGTGGGTGCAGATGTTCTGTTCTTCCTGTCTGCCCCCGCTATTTGAAATTGCTTCTTCAAGAAAAGTTTACAAGTGTTCAGTTCATGCACGATTACATTTGCTGCATCACGTGTCAAGTAAGGGAATTTAGTATGTTTATGCTGCTTGACATTTCTTCTTCATGTTCAGTCCACGGACTTTAGCTAAAGGGGGTATGTAATAATAGAATTTAGTATGCTGCTTGAAATTGCTTCTTTGCCAACTAAGAGTTCAATGCACAGACGTTTACTTAAGTGTGTGTGTGTGTGTGTGTGTGTGTGTGTGTGTGTGTGTGTGTGTGTGTGTGTGTGTGTGTGTGCGTGTGTGTGCGTGTGTGTGTGTATGTGCGTGTGTGTGCGTGTGTGTGTGTGTGTGTCTGAGTGAGGCTCAGATTTGTGATTTTCTGGCAAATCAGTGAGAACTGAATTCACTAAATAATGATAGCCATTTAAGTTTCAGTCTCCTTCAGGAAACCCATGGTAACACAAAACATTTTATTCTAGCAACATTCTAAGATTATACAAGCAATTTTTAAAATGTGTCCTTGGTTTTGGGCTTTTGCCCCCCCCCCAATAAATTTTGGCTTTTTCCAGATTTCTCGTGCTGCAAAGTTGATAGATATAGTTGAGTCTCAAGTGGATTTTACAAGGAGCTGAGAGCTTCAGGGGAACAGAAGTTTAGTGCTGCTTATGCATTGCATTCTTAGTAGCTCAACAGGTAGTATACTTGCTTTTGATGCAGAAGGCTGTGGATTCTACTCCCATAGTACGTAGATGGATTGCGGACACTGTACTGTGTTGTACTTTAAAGGGGGTGGATGCTGCAGTGCTGAGAATGTCCACCTTGGGAGGAGATACCTAGTAACTATGAACCTGTTTACAGTTTGTCATCCATTCCCTATTGCGGTATTACTAGCTTATCCTTTTTTAATGTAGCATAGGCAATTTATTCTGCAAGGGCAACAGGCATTTTATTTATAGATGAAACAATGAAATATAAAATTATTTGCTAGGAGCAACCTCTTCATTAGTTACAGATCTCTTTAATGTGGAATTATTTAGATGACTTCTGCAGAGATTGTGCATATTTACTGACATTGGCGGATTGTAATGACAGAAGGTTCAGTAGACTTTTATGATGGAAATGTTCAGATTTTGGGCAGTTTTGTCATTGTATGTTCATACATTTTATTCCGTTGCGTACTAGAAAAAAATGTTCAAAACAAATTTAAAACACAGTCTAACAATTGTGCTGTATTATACAAGGAATGCAATTTAATACAATCAGGAAGGTGAATCAAAGAACACATATATGTTTTTGCATGGTCCTAAATATATTTGCAAGGGGCCTGTGATTTGAAAACAGCCCAAATGTAAACTTAATCTGCCACTGGCCAGATGCATTTTCTTTGAATGTGGGTTTCAATGCTGTTTCAAGGGTAGAGAAGTTTTAATGCTAAGTCTGTTTTCATTGTACGATTGTATTGCTTTTTTAGCTGATGTCTGTCAGTGTTTCTGCTATAAAATTTAAAATAAACGTTTTAAATTAAATCCAAATGATCATTGTAGAAGTAACGCACAAAGCAATATGCACATTACAGTGTTTATGGTAAATGGGGAGAAATAGCCAAGTAATGGGACACTGGAATAGCTGCAGTGGGGGAGGGATATGTATGGGGGCGGTCATTTAACCATGATTTTTGTGAGGGGCGGCAAACTCAAAGACAGCCCTAGGCGGCACAAACTCTAGGTACGCCACTGCCCCCAGTCTGGTGTTTGCTGCCCCAGTGGTGTGTTCTAGGGATAGACATTCAAACAGAACTAGGTAAGCCATTGCCTTATAAACCAAGTACAAATCACCCCTAAGTAACCTTTGAAGAAACGTATTTAATGACATTTTCTGTAGCCTTTTTAACTAGTTCAATTTGTCTAACCTTGTGATTTTTCCAGTATGGATTCATTGTATTCTTTTCATATTCTTTCAGGTGGTTTGTTCTGTTGTTTTTCTTTTGGCTTTTCCCGGTTAGGGGTAGCTACAGCGGAACTCCAGTTCGCTAATGATTGGCAGTCAATTTTTATGGTGCTGAGATGCCAGCCCAATGCCCAACCTTCATCGAAGGCACGCCCATTCACGCATGTCTTTCGAATGCCACTCGACCGCGGGGAGGACATGCAGACTCCACACAGAAGGTGCTCCAGCAAAGAATCGAACGGGAGAACCTCTTGCTGTGAGGCGACAATGCTACCGCTGAACCGGTGGCTTGTTCTAAGGCTACAAAATACAGAAGGTGCATACAACTATGGATCAGTTCATTGCAGTATAAAAGGCTGCATTGATCCCATTTCAGTGAATAACATGCTCTTTAGGATTTGATAGAATACAGAACATGTTTTTTTCTGACTTTGGCAGATAGACATTGGGCAGAGATGACCTGTCACTGTCCATGAATTTTTAGTGATGATTTTTTTCCCTATGATTTGACCATTTTGTTTTCAGGGTAACCATATGAAATGTCGGGATCTACTAGACACATAGACTGAATAGCTGAAAGATCGGACTTGTAGATGCTATTTCTTAGAATAGTCCCTTTTCTCTAAGGTATGGCTGTCTCAGATTTGGTGTATAGAAGCTCTGGGGGAGTGTGGGGGCAGGGGGTGCAGGGATGGCTTACCCACCTGTAAAAGGAAGTTTTAAGGAGTAGTAGGATTTTCAAAATTATTTCTTCTTAGGGTTTTCGGTCTTTTTTTTGGCTTTTCATCACTCAGCACTGCGAGTGCCAACATTTGATTAGGGAGCCTTTTTTCGGCCTGAATTTTTGCCTCTTTTGCATACTACATTTACTGTCATTAACGGTAAATGCATTATTAGTTCAATAGATGTGCAATTTTATAGAACATCTTGGAGGACTTTGGGCATTCTTTTATTTAATTATTTTACCCATTTTTAGGCATCATAATATTCTGTTATCCAGAGCCCATTTCCTATGTTTATATCTGGCAAGACTAATCTAGAAAGAAGTAGCCCTAGTAGAAAACTGTGTGGGACTGACCATTAACACTACCATTTCTGACTTGTTGTGTTCTGCCGGTCCAGTGTTTTATCTATTGAATTTTATATTCTTGTCATTTAATGCTTTTAATTTTCCAGTTATTCCATTTTACAGATAAGGTCAGGATAAGCATTGTGCACTGGGAACCCTTCATCAAATGGAGCTGTTACTTCTCCAAAGAATGTCACAAGCTTCAACAAGCAAAATCTCATGTTGTCAACCACATACTGCTCAATATCTAACAAAAGTATGTGTCCTTGGTCATGTTTAGATATAGTCCATAATGACTCTGTCAGTGAGTTTACATAAAATACCCCCTGCCATGTGTATACATTCGTTCAGCCCCTTGAATTTGACTGTGTAGTACGGAGCAGAGAAAGACAGAGAGAATGAAAGCATGTAGTCAGTTGTTGCTAAGTGTCTGTGTATGTGTACTGTGCATGTCACATTTTGTTAAAAAGATGTCTAAGAAATGTAAGGAAACTCAGGAGGAAGGTAATTAATACCAATTAAGTCAAACAGGAAAGGCAGTCAGAAAAAGCAAAGTCCCAAACAAGGAAAGAATTAACAAAAACAAACAAAACAAGCAATCTATTTATACAGTGCTTTTCTTATCTCAGAGTGTTAGATATACAGTGCATAAGATTGGTTGTGAAGTGACTGAATGACAGGACTGACATTTCAGCAAAGAAGGAAGGAAAAACCTTTTCATACATACTTTACAACAGTTAGAAAAAAAAAATAAAAGATAGGGTGAAACAAAGAAACACTGATGGGTGGGGGGAGCAGGAAGAGTAAAACGTGAGGACTGGTATGCGAATACTTCTGTTTAGTAGCTTTTGTGTAGGAAACGAATAAAGCTTTACAAAATTTACCCAGTGGAAAAGGGATGTAAATCCTGACCATTCACTGAGGAGGATCTTTAAAAAAAACTAAACAATAAAGAGGTGTGAGGCATTTGGGCCTAATTGGATTCACTAATCTTATTGTTCCTTGAGACCCGGGGGGGGTGGGGGCAGGGAATGTGGTGATATCCATAGGTAATCTTTATAACTTACTACTGAACCCAGTGGGGGTGGTGAGATTACCATAGAGAAGAAGGAGCCAGGTATGATTCTCCTTCACAATGGTAGGAGTAACATATGGCAGAAAGCAAACTATTGGTTTATTCTTAATTTAAGGAACTTCATGAAATTACTACTGAAAGAAATAATTTCTTAATATTTGGAAGTCTGTGGGGCACTACATATAAATGAACAGGTATTCACTACAAGAAGGTTGAGCCATATAGCTGTAATATACTTTGTATTTATTTTATTTTATTTATTGCCTTTTCGTATTTGGTACCCAAACACTGTGTTAAAAAGAGGGGAAGAAAAAAACATAATTAGAAATTTTAAGAGTGCAACTCCGCTTAAGAAGTTAAAACAGTATACCATTCTAAACTATGAGTTTTAAGTACATTACCTCTGCCAAAATTCAAACAGATTGTCCTAAAGAGATGAACTTTAAGGGATCATAGGACACAGTTCTCAGTACTAGATGGGTGAATTGGAGAGGGTACCTCATTCCAGGGGTCCATAATGAGGACAAACTACCTACTCCTACGTGATACATTGGCAAGCTTTATATCCCCACTAAGCCCAGTTAACTCCAGTGAATTTGCAGAAATGTATACCACCGCTCTGTACCAGCAAGTATTATCATGTAGGAACAAGTGCAGGGCAAACAACAGAAACAAACTCACATGGTGTAACCATAATATCGACACGCTTTATAATAAAAGGAAAAGAATTGTAACCAAATGGACGAAGAGTAATTCCCAGTTTAGAGCTCTTGTCACTGAAATAAAAAAAAAAAACAACTCAGGAACTTAATAAAATCTACCAAAGTCAAGTCTGGGCTAAAGTAGCTATCACAAGGCATTTTTAGTTATATTTGTAATCTCAAAAGCACAAAACAGTAGTATGCAGAACTGATGTGAACATTACCTACACTGAGGCTGAAGATATAGTGAACCTGCTGGCTGATAAATCTAGCTCTAACTTTACCCCATCTCCCCACCAACTGTTCCTCAAGATATACCTGAAACTCGCTCGCCTCCAGCTGTCACACAAGACCAAGATCTAAAAGTGCTATCAAAAGCTAGAAATAGTGCATTGATGGGGCCTGACAATATCCCGGTTTGCATCTTAAAAGCATGATTTACCACACCCTTAACAACACCATTTAGTCTCAACCAATAAAGAGGTTTTTTACCAATCTATTGGAGAACAGCTACAGTTGTTCCCTGCAAAAGGGAGAAGTTTCCCCAGACCCAGGCAATTGCAGAACAATAAATCTGACCACCCCTATATACAAAGCCATGGAAAAACATACATGGAACTAATCAATCAGGATGTACAAAATCTGTAAATACAGGACCTGTCTCAGTTTGGATTCATCAAGAGCAGGTCTTGCTTACTCAACCTAGTGGATTTTTTGGAAAAGGTCACCAAAGCAATGGATGAAGGCAAAATGATACACACCACATATCTCAACCTGGTCAAAGCTTTTGACACAATTCTGCACTCAGGCATAGCAAAAAAGCTAAATAAACTGGGAATAAACTGTCACCCACTGTATTGCCAGCTGGTTCACAGATAAGATACAGGAGAACAAAACAGGGGAAGTTACCTCCAT
This sequence comes from Protopterus annectens, assembly GCF_019279795.1. Taxonomy (NCBI): domain Eukaryota; kingdom Metazoa; phylum Chordata; order Ceratodontiformes; family Protopteridae; genus Protopterus; species Protopterus annectens. The sequence continues at coordinate 1,001,849,471 of NC_056732.1, read as the reverse complement.
AAGCCTCCACAAACAGATCAGTCACTAGTGGAGTTCCTTCAGGGTTCTCTGATGGGACCTCTCCTGCTTGGCATCTACTTTTCTGAGGTAAAAGCCAATACCAAAGGGAAATGGCTGACTAAGTATGCAGATATCTGCAAGCTAAGAGCAGTCATTGAATCTCCAAATGACGTAGCCTCACTCCAGGAAGGTTTATGCCAAATAAGTAACTGGTGTCAAAATCGTGGACTGAAATTATATGAATGAATTATAAGAATGGCGGAATGCTGTAACTTGTGACAGCCCATGTAAGTATAAAAATGATGGAATGCTGTAACTTGTGACAGCTCATGTCAGCATACGAAAGGCAGAATGCTATAACTGATGACAGCCCATGCCAGTATAATGGAAGAATGCTGTAACTTGTGACAGCCCATGTCAGTATAAGAATGGCAGAATGCTATAACTTGTGACAGCCTATGTCACTATAAGAACAGAGGAATGTTGTAACTTGTGACAACCTATGTCAGTATAAGAATGGAGGTACGCTGTAATTTGTGACAGTTCATGTCAGTATAAGAATGGTGGAATACTGTAAGTTGTGACAGCTCATGTCAGTATAAGAAAGGCAGAATGCTGTAACTGGTGACAGCCCATGTCAGTATAAGAATGGAGGAATGCTGTAACTTGTGATAGCTAATGTCAGTATAAGAATGGAAGAATGCTGTAACTTGTGACAGCCCATGTCAGTATAAGAATGGCAGAATGCTGTAACTTGTGACAGCGTATATCACTATAAGAACAGAGGAATGCTGTAATTTGTGACAACCAATGTCAGTGTAAGAATGGAGGAATGATGTAACCTGTAACAGCTTATAGCAGTATAAGAATGGTGGAATACTACAACTTGTGACAGCCCATGTCAGTATAAGAATGGCAGAATGCTGTAACTTGTGACAGCCAAGGTCAGTATAAGAATGGCAGAATACTGTAACTGGTGACAGCCCATGTCAGTATAAGAATGGCAGAATGCTGTAACTTGTGACAGCCAAGGTCAGTATAAGAATGGCAGAATACTGTAACTTGTGACAGCCCATGTCAGTATAAGAATGGAGGAATGCTGTGACTTGCGACAGCCCATGTCAGTATAAGAATGGCAGAATGCTGTAACTTGTGACAGCCCATGTCAGTATAAGCATGGAGAAATGCTGTGACTTGTGACAGCTCATGTTAGTATAAGAATGGAGGTATACTGTAACTGGTGACAGCCCATGTCAGTGTAAGACAGGTGGAATGCTGTTACTTGTGACAGCTCATCTTAGTTTAAAAATGGCAGAATGCTGTAATTGGTGACAGCCCATGTCAGTATAAGAATGGCAGAATGCTGTAACTGGTGACATCCTATGTAAGTATAAGAATGGAGGAATGCTGTAACTTGTGACAGCTTATGTCCGTAAAAGAATGGAGAAATACTGTAACTTGTGACAGCCCATGTCAGTATAAGAATGGTGGAATGCTGTAACTTGTGACAGCTTATGTTAGTAGAAGAATGGAAGAATGCTGTAACTTGCGAAAGCCCTTGTCAGTATAAGAATGGCAGAATGCTGTAACTTGTGACAGCCTATGTCACTATAAGAACGGAGGAATGCCGTAACTTGTGTCAGTGTATGTCATTATGAAAATGGAGGTATGCTGTAATTTGTGCAGCCCATATCAGTATAAGAATGGCGGAATGCTGTAACTTGTGACAGCCCATGTCAGTATAAGAATGCCAAAAATGCTGTAACTTGTGACAGCCCATGTCAGTATAAGAATGGCAGAATGTTGTAATTGGTGACAGCCTATGTCAGTATAAGAATGGAGGAATGATGCAACTTGTGACAGCTCATGTCCTTATAAGAATGGAGGAATACTGTAACTTGTGACAGCCCATGTGATTATAAGAATGGTGGAATGCTGTAACTTGTGACAGCCCATATCAGTATAAGAATGGCAGAATGCTGTAACTGGTGAAAGCCTATGTCAGTATAAGAATGGAGGAATGATGTAACTTGTGACAACTCATGTCAGTGTAAGACAGGTGGAATGCTGTTACTTGTGACAGCTCATGTTAGTATAAGAATGGCAGAATGCTGTAACTTGTGACAGCCCATGTCAGTATAAGAAAGGTAGAATGCTTTAACTGGTGGCAGCCCATGTCAGTATAAGAAAGGAGGAATGCCGTAAATTGTGTCAGCCTATGTCAGTATAAGAATGGAGGTATGCTGTAATTTGAGACAGTCCATGTCATATAAGAATGGTGGAATGCTGTAGCTTGTGACAGCCCATGTCAGTATAAGAATGGAGGAATGTTGTAACTTGTAACAGCCTATGTCAGTAAAAAAATGGCGGGATGCTTTAACTCGTGACAGCCTGTGTCAGTATAAGAATGGCGACTGCTGGAACTTGTGACAGCTGATGTCAGTGTACGATTGGCGGAATGCTGTAACTTGTGATAGCCTATGTCAGTATAAGAATGGCAAAATGGTGTAACTTGTGACAGCCCATGTCAGTATAATAATGGAAGAATGCTGTATCTTGTGACAGCCCACGTCAGTATAAGAATGGCAGAATGCTGTAACTTGTGACAGCCCATGTCAGTATAAGAATGGTGGAATGCTGTAAGTTGTGACAGCTCATGTCAGTATAAGAAAGTCAGAATGCTGTAACTGGGGACAGCCCATGTCAGTATAAGAAAGAAGGAATGCAGTAACTTGTGACAGCTTATCTCAGTATAAGAATGGAAGAATGCTGTAAATTGTGACAGCCCTTGTCAGTATAAGAATGGCAGAATGCTGTAACTTGTGACAACCTATGTCACTATAAGAACGGAGGAATGCTGTAACTTGTGACAGCCTATGTCAGTATAAGAATGGTGGTATGCTGTAATTTGTGACAACCCATGTCAGTGTAAGAAGGGAGGAATGATGTATCTTGTAACAGCTTATAGCAGTATAAGAATGGCAGAATACTGTAACTTGTGACAGCCAATGTCAGTATAAGAATGGCAGAATACTGTAACTTGTGACAGCCAATGTCAGTATAAGAATGGCAGAATGCTGTAACTTGTGACAGCTCATGTCAGTATAAGAAAGGCAGAATGCTGTAACTGGTGACAACTCATGTCAGTATAAGAATGGAGGAATGCTGTAACTTATGACAGCCCATGTCAGTATAAGAATGGCAGAATGCTTGTGACAGCTCATGTCAGTATAAGAAAGACAGAATGCTGTAACTGGTGACAACCCATGTCAGTATAAGAATGGAGGAATGCTGTAACTTATGACAGCCCATGTCAGTATAAGAATGGCAGAATGCTGTAACTTGTGACAGCCCATGTCAGTATAAGCATGGAGAAATGCTGTAACTTGTGATAGCCTATGTCAGTATAAGAATAGTGGACTGCTATAACTTGTGACAGCCCATGTCAGTATAAGAATGGCGGACTGCTATAACTTGTAACAGCCCATGTCAGTATAGGAATGGCAGAATGCTGTAACTTGTGACAGCCCATTTCAGTATAAGAATGGAGGTATGCTGTAACTTGTGACTGCCCATGTCAGTGTAAGACAGGTGGAATGCTGTTACTTGAGACAGCTCATGTTAGTATAAGAATGGCATAATGCTGTAACTTGTGACAGCCCATGTCAGTATAAGAATGGCAGAATGCAGTAACTGCTGACAGCCTATGTCAGTATAAGAATGGAGGAATGCTGTAACTTGTGACAACTTATGTCCGTATAAGAATGGAGGAATACTATAACTTTTGACAGCCCATGTCAATATAAGAGTGGTGGAATGCTGTAACTTGTGACAGCCCATGTCAGTATAAGAATGGAGGAATGCTGTAACTTGTGACAGCATATGTCAGTAGAAGAATGGAAGAATGCTGTAACTTGTGACAGCCTATGTCAGTATAAGAATGGCAGAATGCTGTAACTTGTAACAGCCCATGTCAGTATAAGAATCGAGGTATGCTGTAATTTGAGACAGTCCATGTCATATAAGAATGGTGGAATGCTGTAGCTTGTGACAGCCCATGTCGGTATAAGAATGGAGGAATTATGTAACTTGTAACAGCTTATATCAGTATAAGAATAGTGGAATACTGTAACTTGTGACAGCCAAGGTCCGTATAAGAATGGCGGAAAACTGTAACTTGTGACAGCGCATGTCAGTATAAGAGTGATGGAATGCTAACTTGTGACAGCTCATGTCAGTATAAGAAAGGCAGAATGCTTTAACTGGTGACACCCCATGTCCATATAAAAATGGAGGAATGATGTAACTTATGACAGCTTATGCCAGTATAAGAACAGAAGAATGCTGTATCTTGTGACAGCCCATGTCAGTATAAGAATGGAGGAATGATGTAACTTGTGACAGCCCATGTCAGTGTAAGACAGGTGGAATGCTGTTACTTGTGACAGCTCATGTTAGTATATGAATGGCAGAATGCTGTAACTTATGACAGCCCATGTCAGTATAAAAAAGGCAGAATGCTGTAACTTATGACAGCCCATGTCAGTATAAAAAAGGCAGAATGCTGTAACTTGTGTCAGCCAATGTCAGTATAAGAATCGAGGTATGCTGTAATTTGAGACAGTCCATGTCATATAATTAAGGCAGAATGCTTTAACTGGTGACAGCCCATGTCCGTATAAGAATGGAGGAATGATGTAACTTATGACAGCTTATGCCAGTATAAGAATAGAAGAATGCTGTAACTTGTGACATCCCATGTTCGTATAAGAATGGAGGAATGCTGTAACTTGTAACAACTCATGTCAGTATAAGAATGGAAGAATGCTGTAACTTGTGACAGCCCATGTCAGTATAAGAATGGAGGAATGCTGCAACTTGTGACAGCTTATGTCAGTATAAGAATGGTGAAATACTGTAACTTGTGACAGCCAAAGTCAGTATAAGAATGGCGGAATGCTGTAACTAGTGACAGCCCATGTCAGTATAAGAACTGGGGAATTCTGTAACTTGTGACAGCTTGTGTCAGTATAGGAATGGAAGAATGTTGTAACTTGTGGCAGCCGATGTCCATATAAGAATGGCATAATGCTGTAACTTATGACAGCCTATGTCACTATAAGAGCAGAGGAGTGCTGTAACTTATGACAGCCCATGTCAGTATAAGAATGATAGAATGCTGTAACTTGTGACAGCCTATGTCACTATAAGAATGGAGGAACGCTGTAACTTGTGACAGCCCATGTCATTATAAGAATGGTGGAATGCTGTAACTTGTGATAGCCCATGTCAGTATAAGAAAGCTGGAATGCTGAAACTTGTGTCTGCCTATGTCATTATAAGAATGTCGGAATGCTGCAACTTGTGACATCCCACGTCAGTATAAGAATGGCGGAATGCTGTAACCTTTGACAACCCATGTCAATATAAGAATGGAGGAATGCTGTAACTTGTGACAGCCTATGTCAATATAAGAATGGCGGACTGCTGTAACTTGTGACAGCTCATGTCATTATAAGCATGGCAGAATGCTGTAACTTGTGATAGCCTATGGCAATATAAGACTGGCAGAATGCTGTAACTTGTGACAGCCCATGTTAGTATAAGAATGGCCGACTGCTACAACTTGTGACAGGCCATTTCAGTGTAAGACAGGCGAAATGCTGTTAGTTGTGACAGCTCATGTCAGTATATGAATGGCGGAGTGCTGCAACTTGTGACAGCTCATGTTAGTGTAAGATAGCCTGAATGCTGTAACTTGTGACTGCTTATGTCAGTGTAAGACAGACAGAATGCTGTAACTTGTGACAGCTCATGTTAGTGTAAGATAGCCAGAATGCTGTAACTTGTGAGAGCTTATGTCAGTGTAAGACAGGCAGAATGCTGTAACTTGTGACAGCTCATGTTAGTATAAGATAGCCGGAATGCTTTAACTTGTGACAGCTCATGTCAGTGTAAGACAGGCAGAATGCTGTAATTTGTGACAGCTCATGTTAGTGTAAGATAGTTGGAATGCTGTAACTTGTGACAGCTCATGTCAGTATAAGACAGGCAGAATTCTGTAATTTGTGACAGCTCATGTTAGTGTAAGATAGGTGGAATGCTATAACTTGTGACAGATCATGTCAGTGTAAGATAGGCAGAATGCTGTAACTTGTGACAGCTCAGGTTAGTGTAAGATAGGCGGAATGCTGTACCTTGTGACAGCTCATGTCAGTATAAGACAGGCAGAATGCTGTTACTGGTGACAGCCCATGTCAGTGTAAGATAGGCGGAATACTGTAACTTCTGACAGCTCATGTCAGTATATGAATGGCGGAATGCTGTAACTTGTGACAGCTCATGTTAGTGTAAGATAGGCGGAATGCTGTCACTTGTGACAGCTCATGTCAGTGTAAGACAGGCAAAGTGCTGTTAGTTGTGACAGCTCATGTCAGTATACAAATCGCGGAATGCTGCAACTTGTGACAGCTCATGTTAGTGTAAGATAGGCAGAATGCTGTAACTTGTGACAGCTCATGTCAGTATAAGACAGGCAGAATGCTGTAACTGGTGACAGCTCATGTCAGTTTATGAATGGCAGAATGCTGTAAATTGTGACAGTTCGTGTTAGTGTAAGGTAGGTAGAATGCTGTAACTTGTGACAGCTCATGTCAGTGTAAGACAGGCAGAATGCTGTAACTTGTGACAGCTCATGTTAGTGTAAGATAGGCGGAATGCTGTAACTTGTGACAGCTCATGTCAGTATAAGACAGGCAGAATGCTGTAACTGGTGACAACTCATGTCAGTATACGAATGGCAGAATGCTGTAATTTGTGATAACTCATGTTAGTGTAAGATAGGCGGAATGCTGTCACTTGTGACAGCTCATGTCAGTGTAAGACAGGCAAAATGCTGTTAGTTGTGACAGCTCATGTCAGTATACGAATCGCGGAATGCTGCAACTTGTGACAGCTCATGTTAGTGTAAGATAGGCGGAATGCTGTAACTTGTGACAGCTCATGTCAGTATAAGACAGGCAGAATGCTGTAACTGGTGACAGCTCATGTCAGTTTATGAATGGCAGAATGCTGTAAATTGTGACAGTTCATGTTAGTGTAAGATAGGTGGGATGCTGTAACTTGTGACAGCTCATGTCAGTGTAAGACAGGCAGAATGCTGTAACTTGTGACAGCTCATGTTAGTGTAAGATAGGCAGAATGCTGTAACTTGTGACAGCTCATGTCAGTATAAGACAGGCAGAATGCTGTAACTGGTGACAACTCATGTCAGTATACGAATGGCAGAATGCTGTAATTTGTGACAGCTCATGTTAGTGTAAGATAGGCAGAATGCTGTAACTTGTGACAGCTCATGTCAGTGTAAGATAGGCGGAATGCTGTAACATATGATAGCGTAGTTAATTATAAAGAAGATGAAGCAATCCTGAAAAGCACAGATGAGAAAAAATAAGTCCTCAGCTGTAGGAGAAGCAGCAGTAATGAGTGAAAAAACTGATTTGTGGGTAGTCGTACAAGATGACCTAAGAGTAAATAAACAATGTGAGAGAGCATCTAGGAAGGTTACAGCATGTTTGCATACCTAGGAAGAGACAAGCATAGGAAACAAATAGTTATTATTTCTTTATAGATACAGGCAGTTGTAGTGCAGTGTGCATTGTTGGAGGCTTCGACATTGTATGGGTGCAGAGAGCACAGAGACAGTTTTGAGAATGGCAACAAAGTAGGTCATGATCTGTAACAGAAGTAATTTAAAGAAACACTGGAAGAGCTTGCAGAGCTAGACACAGTTGGAGGCAGAGGATAGAAGTGACTTATGGAAGAATTTTTTTATAGAACTTTAATTCACTCCTTGGAGGCATACCCCTTCTAAAAAGACTTAAATGAGGATGGGAGGGTACAGTTTTAAGTTTGTGTGTGTGTGTGTGTGTGTGTGTGTGTGTGTGTGTGTGTGTGTGTGTGTGTGTGTGTGTGTGTGATTGTTTGGAGGGAGGGGGCAGTATGGAGAAGCAAGAAAGTATTATTTCATTGCAATGGCCCTAGATAGTTTGAGCATCCATCATGAAGCAGTGCAGATGTAACAGGAGTACATAGGAAAGATGTCAGATGGTTCCAATGAGGGAATGGTAAAAAAAAAGGTATGCACTGTTAATATGTTATTTCAGTACTTACATATTATTGCAACCATATTTTCAAAATGGCCAAAATTGGTATGCTTGTACAAAAATGTGAATGTTAGCCTTAAAAGGGGAGTGTAAAGCATTAATTAATAGTCTGTAACATTGTGCATGTCCCATGAACAGGAATAACAGTCAGATGTCCTTTTGAAGGGGACATACTTTTCCGACATAAGTTAGTTGAACCCTAAATAACCCAGAGTTTGGCTTCAGAGTGTTCGTTAGCCAGTGTCATGTTCCTTAAATATCTTCAAGTATGGCAAGTTTGGATAATATTTACTCGTGTAAGTGTAACTTTACATTTGATCCTGTCTTTGAAGTCTCCCAGTATTTAACCACTGCAATCGCAAAGGTCTAAAACCGTTTTGCTGGAGGTTGACAGATGTATCCAATTGCAAGGCATCTGTTTTCCAAAATGTCCTTTTGATGAATTTTTGAGCATGTATTGGACTGTTCATACTAACGTATGTGTGACAGATGTATTCTTCCCTTGTATTAATCGATAGTGACATTTCGTTTTTTGCCTTTGGATTTGTAGACCATCCTATTGTCATCTACAATGTTTGTGCTTCTGCTTGTACCCATTAAATGTAGTGTGTTTTGCATGGAGTATCAAAACTTTTTACCTCTAATATTACTTTATTCAGTTTTCTGTATACTTGGTTTTGGAAAGAAGTGCAGGTTATTGTGAATATGTCCAAACATTGACATACACACGTCCTTCTTCACATGACTCAGAGGGAGCAGCCCTCTGTAGTGCATTTTTCATTACCTCTGACCAGGAAAGTATTCTCCCCGGGAAGGCAAATTTCAGTATTATTCCTCTTGCAATGTCATAAACCACCCAACAGAATAATACTTAACAGTTGACAATAGCCTTTTCACATTACCATTGCTACTTTTGCGAAAACATTGCAAAGTATGGCAGAGTCCAAATCTAGTTGCGATAATACGTAAGTACCGTTATTTCTATAGGTTACCCATAAGATACTTAAGAGAGGAATAGGTGGTCCAAATGTGTCTGTATTATGTTTTTTATTCTGTGTAATCAGATTCCCTTGCAGCAGATTCAAACCATTATAATCATGTTATGTATGTGGTCTGCCAGTGCCAAAGCAATGAGCATGAGATGCAATCTGTTTGAAATTTATGTTACAGCAGTGACAAAATAATTTCATATTTAGTTAGTGATATGTGCAATAAGTGAACTCGCAGTCTTACATAGGTGTTCATAACGTGTGTGCACATCTGTGCATATGTGTGTGCACTCGTGTGTTTGTGTAGTGTCTTGGTACCCCTTTCAGATTAATTTTCCTGCCTAGTTCCCACTGTGTGGCAAGATAAGCTTCCGATCCCCTCTCACCCCAAAATGGATTCAAATGGGTTATTGTAAAACTTTTGAATTTAACTGTTTGTAGTTTAATCAAAAGAGTGGTTTATTAAACTTCAGAATCTAGCCCTCAGTGAGGATACATGTTCTTTGTTTTCACTTCGCAGAAGATTTTCTTCTTGTATCTTAGCTGACTGGAAGTATAAGAAGACTTAGGACATTTGAATGTCTGTCCATCTTTGCTTGTTATGAGCAAGTATTATGTATTTAATGCACTAAATGTGGTTTATGGGGAGGACGGGATGTCAGGCAGACAGTAGAGGGCTAGATACGTCAAGCAGAGGTAGACGGCCAAAACATCACATCTGCTAGTAATGGGCAAAGTGACTTCTGACTCATTAAATTAAAAAAAAAAGAATGCACCACTTGAAAAGGTAAAGATGGGCTCACTTTTAAAAACCTGTATAAATTTTAGATTTACACTAGCTGAATCTGAGTGATATGTTCAATGCTTGGGAATGCAGTACCCTGATTTGCATTACTGTGTGCCTTTCACTACATGAATAATGTAAACAGGAATTAATGTGTTAGTTTTAGCCAATATTTTTGGTAGGAAGAACATTTTATTTAGACAATAAATGTCATATGGAATTTCCGTTTTATGAATAAGCTAGCTTGTTATGTTAATACCACTGCCTTCCTAGACAAAACAGTGTGAAGTCCAGAAAAACAAAATGACTTGCAGAGAAGGATTGTGCTGTTTAACAGCTTTCTTTCGTATTTTCTTTTTTCTGCCTTCTTTCTTTCCATCCAATAGGAAATATTCACTTAGTCATCACTTTTGACAATCGGGTATTTATTTAATTATTTATTTTAACGTGTCTGTATGTTGATTAGCTAAGCAGCCTAATTAATTCAGTGATGATGTGTAAAACAGGGTACCTACTCCAAAGTAAACATCAGAACCACACCATATGATTTTAGGGAAAGAAATCAACATCAGATTTATAGGAAAAGGATTTTAGTTTTCATACCCTTTGCATGTTGGCCCTAGGTGTGAGTGCGTGTGTGTGTGTGTGTGTGTGTGTGTGTGTGTGTGTGTGTGTGTGTGTGTGTGTGTGCCTTCTGTGGAAGGTTGGGCGCCGGGCTGGCAACTCGACACTGTAAAACTCCACTGCCAATCATGAGCGGACAGGTGATCCGCTGTGGCGACCCCTAAAAGCCGAAAGAAGAAGAAGAACTGGAGAAAACAGTAAAACATTATATAAAACAGTGCACCTACAGCAAACATTAAAACAATATCATTTTATTGCAATTAATGAAATAAACACAGCAGTTTGGAGTAAAAAGTTTTAGTTTGCATGTACATTGCTTATAAGGGAAAAACTAATTTTAAGAGCTACAATAGAGAAAACTGTAAGATGATTAAATGGTAAAACACAAAGCATGATAACATATCCAGTTGCAAAAGGATGAAGCAGTATCAGGAACCAAAAATGTCTAGACAGCATACCCTAAGAGTACATTACACATTTAGTACACTTAGAATGTAAACCGTAGCGGATGGGTTGTTATCTTTAATGGATTGGTTAGCAGTTACTGAAGATGTTCCTAGGTATCCTGACAGTGGCATCAAATGATAAGCTCAAGTTATCAGGGAAAGTCTGTACTGTCATCGATGTCTCTTTCTTTGAAATCCATTGCCTATAATTCATCAATTATTGAAAAATGGAAAAAAACATGCAGAAAACATTTTGTTCTGCAACCACATGCCTTTTGCCTCTAAATATAATTCCAAGAATGCATGATGGTGAGAAATAGAGCAAACTTTCGTACACCATGATCACCTGAACTTGTTACACATGACAGTGAAGAAACACTGAGCTATAAGCCCCAGGTGAGAAGGATTATTTATCCTGCCACACAACTACATCTCTAAATATGCTAAATTAAAAACTTTAGTCCCGTGGTGGTGGTGCTGTGGTAGCGTTGTCGCCTCACAGTAAGATGCTGTCTGGTTCGATTCTCAGCTAGAGCATCTTCTGCATGGAGACATGCGTGAATGGGCATACCTTTGTTGAAGGTTGTTCATCAGGGCTGGTAACTCAGCACATAAAAATCAACTACAAATCATTAGCAGACCGGAGTTCCGCTGTGGCGGCCCCTAATCGGAAAAAGCCGAAAGACACAACAACAAAGAATGCATAGTAGTTGGTGGGGGTGGGGGGTGTGGGGGCTGCAAATTTCCTTACCTCACTGCTACCTGATCTTGATAAATAAACTGCTTTTGATGAAAGGGATATTTGTGTAATGTATCTGATGATAGAAGGATTGACAAAATAACTTTTGCTAGACATAAGGGCTTCCATTATGGAACATCAAAAGGATCCACCGACCAGGCCATTATGAACAACAGACTGTCCATTACTCCTTATAATCTGTGAATCAACAATTTGTAAATAGCTACACATTAAAGCAGAGACGAGAGAGCTTTGTTTAGATTTTATATCCTGACATCTACCAGTAGATATGTACTTGTGAATATTCTTTTAATAAATGCATACATTTAGTTTTTCAGCAATGGACATATGCACCGCATACATTTACCAGCAAGTATGAGCATTCTTGGCAGGCACAGCTGTCAGCAACCTTTTAATTCTGAAAGACTTAGAAGTGTGCCTAGCATACTTAAATATACTGATGTTGCCGGGCTTCACGGTTGTATCAAATACACTTAAGTACAAATGTATGTTTAGCCTCACAGACATTACTTACAGAGAGGTTACTGTTTAGGCAGAAGTACTTGTGTTAAAATGTGGCACTAGCAGGGCTAAGAGTATGACTTAAGTTGGGAACACTTGCACTGAGAGAACACTCTTCTGTAATGAAACTGAACTGTATTAGCTATGTATCTTGTGCGGTATAAATCTCAGATGACGCCAATAGCTGATTTGCCATTGATGGTGAGTGCTCATAGAGTGTGTTTTTATTTATTGTTTTTACTACTTTGCAGGTGCCTTTTCATTGGCTGTTTTACTGTTGTTTTGTGCTGATATTCAGTGTGTGTTTATTATTGTTATATAAATTGAACCCCCTTTTTAGTACCTGCTGTTGCCTGTTCTTTGGCTGTCTCAGCTTTTCGCAGATTCCTACTCATAGGCCATCTACTGTCATTCTTGTCCAGTGTGCCTGTTGCAGGTGCTCATTTGTTAGTAGTATGATTTGTGTGTAGTGGTGACTAATTGTTGGCTAATGTGTTGCCATTGCATCTCATTGTGGCCTGTTGTTTCTTGCACTCATACTAGTTGTTAGATGTCATCTTTCAACTGCTACTCTTATTGCTGTGCTGTACTTCTTATACTCTGCTCTTTTTGGGATACCTTTAATGTTTTCTATCTTCCCCTTGTTATCTTAACTTGACACATCTTCACCGCGTGTGTTTTACTGATTAGCCTAAGCATACCAATATGAAGTCAGTCAGCCTATCTGTAGTTCACTGCTTCACCTAATCCAAACTAAGCAGCTAATCTTTTATTATCATCACTACATCTAGCCTTTTTAGCCAGTACCTCACACTACATATGTTGGGATGTTGGCATAATGGTTAAGGTGTTTATCTTATAAATACAAGGTGTAGGGTTTAATACTCACATGGGGAAAATTGGCTAGGCTTAAAATAGTCCACAAGGGCAGTTAGCCTAGTGTGAATCAATGAACATGTTTAGACTGAAGCTGTAGCGCATGCTATATCCAGCCACCAACCACAGAGTCACAAGTTAATTCCTTTCCCTTTGCCAGCCAGATCTCATTTAGTGGCTTGAGACAGTATAACAACTTCCTTAAGTTTACTGGCAATCTGTTATTACTCTAAGATAAAATCCACCTGCATGAGATGCTTTTATTTTCACAGACTGGAGGCAGATCTCTTGGATTGTGGCAGTAAGCATAAAACTGTGCTGAGGTACTCAAACAAAAACACCTACAAGTCTTCCAAGACGCATGATATTGTGCCTCAGGCATACAAAGCATCATACTCACATAAACCCACTCCTCTAATATGTACGACTTCATCTGTACTTACTGCTGTTACCTCCGAATGTACACTTACAAGCAAAAATCAAACTAAACAAGTGATCATAAGGCAGACGGAGCTCACAGCTAAAGTAGATAATGGCACTACCCAAAATGTACTTATCGGTGTTTCTGTTGTCAGGTACACAGACTCTACACTCACCAGATGGGCAAAAGACAAGGTGACCAGAAGACATTTCTCATGCATTAGGGTTAAGTATGTCATCAGGGTCCAGCAGCCTCTGAAGTGTCCGAAATATGAGTATGACCTTGTCGTTGCTTGTGATGGAGTGAATGATCTCAAGTAGTCAGTCCTTTTTTAAGGAGATACGGAAAAACCTGGTGTAGTTTTATCATATGTTCTTAAGGAGAGATATTTTGCCTCATGTAGAATGATGCCTCTATACAAATCAGCCATTGCTAGCTTCAGAAAGTGACTATGTAAATTATGTCATTCTAGCAGAATCCATTTTGTGACAGCCTGGGAAAACACAGTAGACAGACCCTCCTGCTTCACCAGGGACAAGCTGTACCTGTCCTTTCAGCACTTTCTCATACTGGGAAAAATCTTTTTCACATCCATAATGCCATTTTAGTCATAATGAAATTACTAGGAATTCCCATCTGGTAAATTCTGATCTGCCAGGTGTCAGGCTGGCTTAAAACAAGAAGCCTCCTAGGGAAAATTTCTGACTTGGAAGCTTTCCTTTACATGGAGGATATACATACATGTGTAGCTACTAAAACATTGTGCCAGTCAATGAACGCACTCCTGTTCCTGGGTTCCCAACGTATCATAAATTCAGAACCACGGGTAGCAACAGACAAGACCTATATCTACAGCTAATGGGGTTTGGCTTTATTGGCTTGAATGTACCCATAAAGTCTTAAAAAGTTAAAAGTGATCGGCATTCAGAATTCATATAGCTGAATCACTGGCATGTTCTTAAGGGGGTCATTTAAATATGTCCCATGTCCCTCCACTACAGGAGGTTTAAGGGTATTACACAGTGAAGACTCTAGAATGGCTTGGCCTTTTTCCAGTTTTTAACTCAGTGGCTTGTCAGTGTGAGCTTTTTATCCTTTGATTTGAGTATTCATTTTATTAGAGATGTCATACCTCTGCTTGTCATCCCAAATGCCCTTTACTTTGATTTTGCACAGGTTCAGATCACTCTCAACAAACTGCAATTTATCACCCTATCTCTGTCTACAGAGGAACATGTCAAATACCTAAATATGCTGTCCCAGCTGGAAGTCAAACCAAATACCTTTTTTAGGAGAGTTTACTTTCACAAATATCAATGATTCCCCTAAACGTTCAGCAATTGTTATACACAGACCTTTCTTACCATCATCAACTCTAGATCCCGGGACCAAATAGTTAATCTCTACTAGAGGCCTAGACCTTCAACTTATTGTCCTCACTAATTTCCAAGCCCTCTGCTCAGCCCTCCAAAATATCCTCCTTCATTTGTTAAATCAGACAATTTAGCTATTTTCTTCTCCCTCAAGACCAGATGCTGTAGTCCCAGACATACATTTACACTCAGAGAGTTCAACAAAACCAGACTATTAGATTTGATCAAACTTTTTTAAAAAACATAAATAGGCCAATTACCCTGAATCCCAGACTACTGATGTCTCAGCCCTAACCCTGGAAAACTGTCCCATTTGATAATAAGCAAAACAATAAATACATCAAACATCCAATCTGATGCTATAACAGAATCAGCAAATTGTATAAGAAGAAACATAGTATCTTAGCATTATGTAAATCATGCCTTCTCTTAGCTCATAAAACATAACCAATTTAGCAAAGAGCTCAAGAATAGCATGGGAAGAACAAGATGGCCACCAACACCAAAGGCAACCATGAGACATTTTTATCTATGTATGTAAACTTTGAAATAATACCCTGCTATGCTCTGAACTCATGGTAAATGATACTATCCACACCAGCCTGAAAACCATAACTAACATTTTGGCAAATAAATTCAGCTCTAATTGCAGACCACATGCTACAATCCCAGTCCTCATCAGTATCAAGCATGAATCAACTGTTGTATCTGCAACAAAAAATAATACCTCCATAACGTATTGCTTACGCATAAAGCATCACCTAGCCAAACCTCTCCTAGGGGTAGTCAAAGTCTCGCCACAACATATGTACTTGATGAATGACGAAACATTGTCCGTAGTATAACCCCCCCCCACTGATTGCCACAGGTAACTATACGCCACCTCACTGGAACTGTTCTTACTTGCAAATGTAAAGCCATGGAACAAATTACTCTAGAACTAATCAATAAAAACATACACTGACTCTATACCCACCCAGTTCAACCTTGTCAAGTGTAGATCATGTTGTCCTGTCAGCTTCTGAGAAAAAGTCAGACCTGTTATCCACACTACTTTGGCTATCAATCACATTTATTCATGTGTTCATTCTGTAAAAAACACTTTATTCCATTTAGGATCTGTGACAAATTGGAGACTGTCACAGCAAGGAGTGGGATTTAAATCGACTTTAAATGATGCACAGTTTCAAAACGCAGTGAATATAAAAGAAGAAAAATAGAAGTACATGGATAGAACTCTAGGAAGCGAATTACAAAATAATTGACTCCTATACAGCAACAATGATTAACAGAATTATGCACAGCTTTTTATCTTGAAATACAGAAACAAAGGAGTATAATGTTATACTAACATTAAGAGTTCATTTCCCATTATGTAACAGCCTCACTATAGTGGTAAGTCTTTTTCAGCACTGCTCCTTGTTGTTGACTGCACATATACTGATTTCCCTGGGAATGTATGCATTGTATCACAGTTGCTGCAACAATAACAAAGTCTGCTTTGACAACCACACAAATCCCATTCCGGCACTGATAAAAGAACCAGCAATCTGAATGGGCAAAACAGGAAAAACCTGTCAACTTTTCTGACGGAATGCCAGATTACTTTACTGCAGCCATGTTCTTATAGAGTGAATACCAGCATGCACATGCATTTTGCTGCACAAATTCTTAGACTGCCATATGTACCGTTCAGGGCTATGTTAAAAGATACTTTATGAAGGCAATTTCTAAACAGTTTTAACATGTTCTCACTGGTCGACATTTTAAAGGTATTAAATGCATCTTTCCTTAAGAGTACAGATGGACTATTTTCCCAACACAGCCAATGTATTATTGTTTCACTTGAAGCCGGTAATTACATGAAGTATGGAGTTAATGATAACCGTAAATGCTATACAGTGTTCCCAAAGGTTACACTAGCACTTAATGTGTCCAATCAGCATGCTTGGCTGGAAAGCCTTAGCGGATTACCAAGTGGCCAGTGTCACTCAACTTGCTGATTCTTATTGAAACAAGTGGAATGGTTACTCCAAGCTAATAGCTACTACTTAGTTGCCAGGATGAAAGGACTGAGCATGACCACTGGAGATATATACCTGAATTATTGTCCCTTGGAGTTTTATGGAATGACAAGTGGAATGTGAAAGCATAATAAAAATAGTTGATGTAGTAATTTGCAGCAATGCACTGAAAAGACACTGTCGTATCTCAGCATGTAGTGAGGAAACTGCAAATAGTTCAGTTTGCAGCTTAAACACTGATAGCATCCACTAACATCTACAGGTATCTGGGCACACAAGTTTAAAATTACAGCTAAGCTGATAAAAAGTTATCTATACTTATTTTCTTCATGCTTTCTGAACACGCACAATAAACATTCACATTTACCAGCTCAGCTGTAAAACTGCCTGTCATGTGAAGTTTCTGGATTTCCTCATCTGGGATGTAGCCTTGATCTGTAAGTAGTGGGCTTTATGGTAAAGAGCTTAATTAAGAAGCCCTTATAGTTAGCCACAAGCAGTAATTTGACCAGAGTATAAGGGAAGCTAACAGACTGATATCTACAAAATGGGGTCAATAAGTGTAAATAGTTTTATGGTCAGGAGTATCTGGGATGCATTTATGTAATTCGAAAAATGACTACAGTGATGATCTATTAGTGAGAGGGGGCTTGCAATCCATCATTTTACATCAAGAAATTCAGTGGAACATGATTGTTGTTTTACAAAACTTGAGGCAGACTGCAGTGGCATGTTGTTGTAGGTGCTTTGTATAGACACAGCTAAACATTTCAACAAGCTGCTCCTAGAACTGAAGCCCCCACATGAAATCAATGATAGCCCACTAAGCAAGAAGGCAGCTTCACTAGATTATCTTTCAGCTTGGTATACCATGTCACTGTTTGCTAATTCATATCAACTCCATGCAGAGCCTTCTCTCTGAATTGCTAGACTAACAACTACCAACCATTTCTGTTTTCTCAGCTCTTGTGCAACCTTGGAGGAGTAGACTGATAGATGGATGGATAGATAGATAGATAGATAGATAGATAGATAGATAGATAGATAGATAGATAGATAGATACATTTGGTGTGAGTGTGTATGGATGACCCCCCCCCACACATGGCTGCAAAAAAAGAAAAAAGGTTACTTTTAGGCAGTTTTTTTATTAATCAGTGTGTTTGTTGTAAATGGTGCCAGTGGAGATGATTCCTTCTGAACTTGGCTTTTAGTCCATGTTTTAAAATAAAAGTATTGGATAAAAACGAACATTTCAGACTCTCAGAAACCTTTAAACAGTAGTCACCATTTAAGCCTGATGAGCATGTTGTATTTTTGCTTTAATTAATTTAATTTCTGTATCTAAAGTTTGGTTTGGATGCCTGGGTATGCAGTATACTTTAAATAATGCACTGTAACTGAAAATAAACAGTACTTGATACAGTGCTGCAATGAATAACAACCTAATGTACCCACCATTAGTACTTGTTACACTGCTGCAATGAATATCACCCTAATGTGCCCACCATTAATACTTGTTACACTGCTGCAGAGAATATCAGCCTAATGTGACCAGTATTAGTACTTGTTACACTGCTGCAGTGAATATCAACCTAATGTGGCCACCATTAGTACATGTTACACTACTGTAAGGAATAACACCTTAATGTGCCCACCATTAGTACTTGTTATATTATTGCTGTGAATAATGCCCTAATGTGCCCACCATTAGTACTTGTTACACTGCTGCAGTGAATATCACCCTAATGTGGCCACCATTAGTACTTGTTACACTGCAGCAGTGAATATCAATGTAATGTGCCCACCATTAGTACTTGTTACACTGCTGCAGTGAATAATGCCTTAATGTGCGCACCATTAGTACTTGTTACACTGCTGAAGTGAATATCACCCTAATGTGGCCACCATTAGTACTTGCTACACTGCTCCAGTAAGTAAGTCCTAATGTGCCCACCATTAGTACTTGTTACACTGCTGCAGAGAATAATGCCCTAATGTGCATACCATTAGTACTTGTTACACTGCTGCAGTGAATATCACACTAATGTGGCCACCATTAGTACTTGTTACACTGCTGCAGTGAATAACTCCCTAGTGTGCCCACCATTAGTACTTGTTACACTGCTACAGTGAATATCACCCTAATGTGCCCAACGTTAGTACTTGTTACATTGCTGCAGTGAATAATGCCCTAATGTGTGCACCATTAGTACTTGTTACACTGCTGCAGTGAATATCAGCCTAATGTGCCCACCATTAGTACTTGTTACACTGCTGCAGTGAGTAATGCCTTAATGTGCCCCCCATTAGTACTTGTTACACTGCTGCAGTGAATAACACCCTAATGTGCTCACCATTAGTACTTGTTACACTGCTGTAAGGAATAACACTCTAATGTGCCCACCATTAGTACTTGTTATACTGTTGCAGTGAATATTATTCTAATGTGTCCACCATTAGTACTTGTTACACTGCTGCAGTGAATATCACCCTAATGTGCCCACCATTAGTACTTGTTACACTGATGCAGTGAATAATGCCCTAATGTGCCCACCATTAGTATTTATTACACTGTTGCAGTGAATATCACCCTAATGTGGCCAGAATTAGTTCTTGTTACACTGCTGCAGTGAATATCACCCTAATGTGCCCACCATTAGTACTTGTTACACTGCTGCAGTGAATAATGCCCTAATGTGTGCACCATTAGTACTTGTTACACTGCTGATGTGAATATCACCCTAATGTGGCCACCATTAGTACTTGTTACACTGCTGCAGTAAATAACATCCTAATGTGCCCACCATTAGTACTTGTTACACTGCTGCAGTGAATATCAGCCCAATGTGCCCACCATTAGTACTGGTTACACTGCTGCAGTGAATAATGCCCTAATGTGCCCACCATTAGTACTTGTTACACTACTGTAAAGAATAACACCCTAATGTGCCCACCATTAGTACTTGTTACACTGCTGCAGTGAATAATGCCCTAATGTGCGCACTATTAGTACTTGTTACAGTGCTGCAGTGAATATCACCCTAATGTGGCCACCATTAGTACATGTTACACTGCTGCAGTGAATAATACCCTAATGTGCCCAACATTAGTACTTGTTACACTGCTGCAGTGAATATCACCTTACTGTGCCCACCATTAGTACTTGTTACACTGCTGCAGTGAATAATGCCCTAATGCGTGCACCATTAGTACTTGTTACACTGCTACAGTGAATAACACCCTAATGTGGCCACCATTAGTATGTTTTACACTGCTGCAGTGAATAACTCCCTAATGTGCCCACCATTAGTACTTATTACACTGCTGCAGTGAATAATGCCCTAATATGCCCACCATTAGTACTTGTTACACTGCTGCAGTGAATATCAGCCTAATGTGCCCACCATTAGTACCTGTTACACTGCTGCAGTGAATAACACCCTAATGTGCCCACCATTAGTATTTGTTACACTACTGTAAGGAATAACACCCTAATCTGCCCACCATTAGTACTATAAGGAATAACACCCTAATGTGCCCACCATTAGTACTTGTTACACTGTTGCAGTGAATATCAGCCTAATGCGCCCACCATTAGTACTTGTTACACTGCTGCAGTGAATATCACCCTAATGTGCCCACCATTAGTACTTGTTACACTGCTGCAGTGAATAATGCCCTAATGTGCCCACTATTAGTACTTGTTACACTGCTGCAATGAATAACGCCCTAATGTGCCCACCATTAGTACTTGTTACACTACTGTAAGGAATAACACCCTAAATCACCCACCATTAGTACTTGTTACACTGCTGCAGTGAATATCAGCCTAATGTGCCCACCATTAGTACTTGTTACACTGCTGCAATGAATAATGCCCTAATGTGCCCACTATTAGTACTTGTTACAGTGCTGCAATGAATAACGCTCTAATGTGCCCACTATTAGTACTTGTTACACTACTGTAAGGAATAACACCCTAATGTACCCACCATTAGTACTTGTTACACTGCTGCAATGAATAACACCCTGTTGTGCCCACCATTGAACTTTAAGAAGTAAAAGTAAAACTGTAAACAGAGCGTGTGTGTGTGTGTGTGTGTGTGTGTGTGTGTGTGTGTGTGTGTGTGTGTGTGTGTGTGTATACAATGTGAACTTATCTTACTGATTTTTATTGTTTTACTTTCACATAAAACAGATTTTCTGGTGTAGTAAAAATTATCATAATAAACAAAAGTATCTCCTAAAGTTGTGTTCACATCATGTTGTAAAATGTTTAAATAAACATTTTACCGTTCTCTTTCCATTTGCTATCAAATGATGCAAATTAGCTTCCTACCTGTTCATATTTTAAATATGTCCAGAATGGTTTTATGTTCTGTTTATCTAGTCTGGGCCACAATTGTCATCTTCTATACCAAATTTTGAGAATGTGAATATCTACAAATCTGTAGCCATTTTGTAACTTGTTTTAATCGGTATGCTTGTAACTTGTAATTGACATTTGTTATTCATCTTAGAAGTTCTTGAATATCTTATTTATTTCACTCTTCTGTTTTGTGCTGTTACTGGAATTGTTGCACTATGGTGGCTAGGAGTTGTTGCTGAAAAGGGCCTGAGGACCAGCCCGCCTACCCAGTTATCAAATGGAATTAGTTAATGAAGACCTTATTTTGCCAAATGTTAGCTAAATAACATAAAATAAAAGTCCAGCAAATCAGAAATTCAGCTTGATGCTGATGTTTCAGGATGTTTGTATCTGGTGTTTATTATGTCTGTGAAGCCAAAGACATACGTTATGAGGCTGTGGAAGGCAGAACATACAAAATGTTGTTACTGAACCTATAGGGGCAAAATATGATAGAAAATATAGCATAGAAAATATAGCAGAAAACTGGACCAAAAACTGCTGATATCAGATGTCACAGATCACAGGGCTTACTAGATATCACAAATCACAAGGCAATTTTTTCCGTGCTGGCATTCCTTAAAATGTTAAGAAGCATTCATGTAACCTGACACTCACTTGGCTGTCAATAGCCTATTGCCCACTCTGATGGCTCTTTTTTTGATGTTGCACTTTCCTATTCTATTCATCTTTTACTGAAAGGAGATTCTTGGATATGCTAATAAGTTACTGGTAGTTAAGCATTGTTTGGTGTGCACCTGTTTACCACCGAGTCATGGTAAGTGATATTTATTTTTATTTTCATACTTACTAGAAAAATATTTTACAAGCTGCATTAGCGAGTTGTGACTTAAGAAGTAACTTCATACCTATTATTATTGGCCTCAGAATCGTTGTGTAGCACCCATGTCCAGACATGTTTTGCTGCTTCGTTGGTGGAGGATTTCATACAAAAAAAAAGGCCAGAATGTAGAAGGTGCCACCATAATTATTGGTGACCATTTTGAATTCATACACTTGTAACTACAAGTCGTACAATAGTGAGACTGAATTTGCAAAAAAAAAAAAACAGACTATATATATATATATATATATATATATATATATATATATATATATATATATGCATACATTTGAAGTAATGTAGAAGTCAGTTTTCACCCATGTGCATCTTGAGCAATCAAGTAGTGCGGGTCTATATCAGCTTATCAAAAGCTGATAACAGCGAACGCTAGTTGATCAACCCCTAAAGGTCGAACAACCAAAATAGCGAAGACATGGAACAGCGATTTTTTTTCCCCAGAGAAAAAAATCACTGGGCCGTTGTCGGGAGTTTGCCATTTCCTCCACTATGGTATGATCTCAGAGCTGGTATATTTAAGTAGGGGGGGGGGGTGAAGCCCCCCACTTTATGTTGTGTTTTATTTTTATTTTATGCGGAACAGCGATTTTTGTCCCTGGGAACTGTGTGTGTGTGTGTGTGTGTGTGTGTGTGTGTGTGTGTGTGTGTGTGTGTGTGTGTGTGTGTGTGTGTGTATGTAACATATGAATATATATATATATATATATATATATATATATATATATATATATATATATATAGATGCAGATGCACACACAGATATATATATATATATATATATATATATATATATATATATCTATATATATATAGATATATATATATATATAGATATATATATATATATATATATATATATAGATAGATATATATATCTGTGATATATATGAGTCTACTTCACATAATCAAACATCCAAATGTTCGACTTTCATATGGCCGAGGCCATGTGATCGAACATTTGAATGTTCGATTATGTGAAAAAAAAATAAACAAAAAAAAAAACTAAACAAGCCCCCCTGCAGCCCGCACCCCCCCCCGCTATTTAAATATACCAACTCCGAGATTGTACTACATTGCGGTAAAGGGAAATCTTCCCATTCTGCGCTCTATGGAGATCCCCATTCAGAGCGTTCAAAATTAAGCGCGATCATATGGTCTCGTCCATATGAAAGTCGAACTTTTAAAAGTTCGACCTTCTGAAGGGAACCCATATACATAATACTGAAATGTCGAATTTCAGTATCTCGAGACTATAAAGTCAAAGTTTTGAAATAGCAAAAGTGCATAATCGCAAATTAGAATATCTCAAATTCGCTTACGCTACGTAGGGTTGTATGTGGATGGTGTGCGGTGTCTTTTCAGGTAAGTGAGTGTTTTGTAAGAGTTTTAGGTGGGAGTTTGAGAGTGCGTGAGTGTGCTGATATGTGTGATGTGTGTGTGTGTGTGTGTGTGTGTGTGTGTGTGTGTGTGTGTGTGTGTGTGTGTGTGTGTGCGTGAGGGACTGTAGAATGTGTGTGTTTGCTTTTGTTTTCTGTTTGTGCGATCTTGGAGTTAGTATATATAAGTGGGGGGTGCATGGGGGCTTGCCCCACTGCTTATTTGTGATGTAGGTTTATGGATGTGTATGGTTTTGTTTATTTTGTGGTGTGGTATATGTGTTGTCTGGTGTTTGCTGTGTTTTCGGTGTTTTAAATTTTGGGCTTCACGGATTTGGGCTTTCAGTGTTGTGTGGATTCGATTTCATGGTCTCGAAAAACTGAAATTCGAGATTTCAGTCTTTCGAGATTATGAAGGGAATCTATATATATATATATATATATATATATATATATATATATATATGTATATATACATATCTTTACTTTCACATCTCAAAATACTGAAGTACCGAATTTCAGTATCTCAAGATGACACTCACTAAAAGTCACTACAAAGAAACACTAGAAAAGCGAATGTCACTATACTGAAAGTTCATATTACTGAATTGTCAGTATGAGATGTTCTGTTTTCACTTGTACCCTCCAAGATACAAATAAAACACAAACATCCTCCCTACACCATCAAAACCCAGAACAACACACACTAAACAAAGCCCTAGAAATCTACTTCTGAGCAAGGGGGAAGCCCCCCTGCACTCTCTCTCTAATTATATATATCAACACTGAGGTCGCATTACCAGAAAAAAAAAAAAAACTACTGTAACGTGGCCTACACTTCCATTGCATACATTCATACACATACTTGCAAGAAACACACACACTACACATCTACAAAAATCTCCACTTTTAACACTAACACACACAAACTTTAACCTACCTACCCTAACCGACACCTAACATTACCCAACAAATTAAAGCATAAAACATTTCTACAGAAAACCCTTAAACACTATATATCTACCTGAAGCTTCTGCACATGAGTCCATCATCTGCCATATCTACATCCTAGAAACCACTGTACCTTAAAGAGACAGCATGAAATTTACAAAAGACTACACCATTGACATTATAAGATTCGTTATTTTGAACTTACGAGCAACTGAATTTCTGTGATTGTCATCTCAAGATACTGAAATTTGATATTTAAGTATTTTGAGATTTGAAAGTAGAACCATATGTATTTTATTCATTTGATTGAAAGCTAAAAATATTGAAAATGGGAATTTGCCCTTTCCCCACTATTGTGAGATCCTGGAGTTGATATATATAATTAGCTGAGGGTGTGAGGGATGCAGCCCCCCATGTGCCCTCCCAAATTAAATACATCTTCAATTTGTGAATCAATATTTTTGCATTTTCAGTAGTATATATATATATATATATATATATATATATATATATATATATATCTAGATAGATATAGATATATTTATCGATATAGAACAGGCACACACTCACACACTCACACACACAAAATGTGGTAGTGCCACGTGGTAGCTTGTGCTCATAGGTTCATAGGAGATTACTAGGCTAATGGCATAAGGGCATTTGCAAGCCTAGCCGAAATAACTCAGTTCTCCTCAATATATGTCCCCTAGGGGCAAGAGGATGGCATGGATTTGTGCATGTGCTTTGAGTATCTTACAGATTGCCCCATCCTTAAAGGACATAGGCACTACCCCAGGTGTGAATTTGTGATTCCCCCATCCATTGATCCAAATTTCATTTAAAGAGGGCCAGGGAAGGGCTCTGCTTAATGTGAATAGGAAACCTGTTCCAAAGAAGGGGCAATCTCTGAGACACATATCTGTCTGTCCAGCATATTTTGTTTGAGTCTTGACTAAATTTAGATCTCTAGATCAGGTGACCCTAATGCTGTTTGACTTGCGGATGTGTAATGGCTCCATCAGGGCTGGATTTGTCAGTGCCTTATAGGTCAGGTATAGGTCCTTTATTAATAGGTGGTAGGAGACAGAGTATAGGGGCAGGGCTTTTAGTCTATCTGCATAGTTTATGTTGTTTACACCATGTATTTTCTTTGTGAGGATCCTCTGAGTTTGCTCCATGTGCTGTAAGTGCCCAGTCAGGTAAATGCCAAATAATGCATTGTACTCGATTAGTGGTCTAATGATGGCTCAGTAAAGCAGGACTACAATTTCCTTGGATCTGGATGCCATACTTTTACTTATAAGTTGTGCCACATGAAAGGATTTCCTCAGCACTGTTTTTTTTTTCTATGAGCATTTTTCTTCTCTGGGACGTGTACCTTTGGACGGCAGCACTTGGTTTTATCTTGATATTCACTGTGGAGAGATGCTGGTCAAAGTTTAGGCTGCTATCTACAGTATCTGTGTACCTATGTCTCACCTCTGAATCCAGTCTAAGGAGCTATTGATGTTGTAATTTGCAGGGGTATTTCACTTCCCAAAGGGTATAATAATACATTTTTTGCATTTAGTTTGAGGCAATCATTTGTCTGATCTAGACCCTCCTGAAGGATATCTACAATTTTGGGGGATTCTGTGATTGCCCCCAGCTTGCAGCCACTGGCAAACTTTGCCATCCAGAGGCATTCCACATTTGCCTTGACTTCAGGGAAGTATATTCCAACGAGGAGTGGTCCCAGTACTTAGCCTTATCACACACCACTAGTAACTGGCCTTTTGCTGGATCTGGATTCATCCACTTTAACCATGTGAGTCCTGTCCATGAGCCAGTTGGCTAGCCATCTTGTGACACAGGGATTTATGCCCTGTTCTGTGAGTTTATTTATAATACCTGAGTGGGGAATTGTAACAAATGCTTTGGCAAGGTCAGGGTGGGTGGTGTAAACTGTTTTACCCTCATCCATGGCCATAGTGACTTTCTCAAAGAAATCCACCAGATTCAGTAGGCGTGACCTTCTCTTGAGAAAGCTGAATTGGGTTGGGTCCAGTGTTTGGAGGTCTCCTATTTCATTATTTATCAGGTCCATGATTATTCTTTCCATAGCCTTACATATAAGTCCAGTCAAACTTATGGCTCTATGATTTCCTGGGTCAGTAGATGGCCCCCTTTTATGTAGCAGGATGACTGTTGCCGTCATCCACTCTATCTAGACAATAGGCTGTGGTTAAATAGAGATCCTAATGGGCCTGATAATTCCTGATTTATGCTGTTTAAGAGGCAACCTGGTGTATTGTCAGGCCCTATTGTAGCCATCTTTTTAGCTTAAGAGAGCACAGTGGCAACCTGTTCTGTGGTGATAAATGGAGGTGGAGTGGTAGAGGGTATTTTTTGAGAGAGAACTATGGGCGATGGGGAGGTGAAATTTGAGCTGAATTTGTTATGCCTTTTGGCTGAGTATAGGTGATGCCATCTACAAGTAATTCCACAGATTGTTGGATGTTTCCCTTAAGATTGTGGACATAACTGACAAATGCGTTATAGTTATCCTTAGCTTTGGCGATTATTTTTACCTCAAAGTCTGCTTTCAGAGACTTGAGTGATTCGCTTGCTTAGACTAATGAGAAACTTAATTCTCTGCTGTGCGTGTTCCCTCTTACTTCTTGAGAGGATTTTCTTTCTTTTGTTGTACAACTTATTAATACTAGGGGTCCCCCAGGATGGCTTGTTTTTGTGGCTTGACGTGGGTTTATTTTGGTCTGGTACGGCTGTTTTTATGCACTTGTTTATGTGGTCATACAGGGCTTTTGTGTTTGCCTCTGCATAGCTTTCTGTGTTTTCTGGCTTTGGGGGAGCTTGGAAACTAGCTGTACCATTCCATAAAAGAGGTAACTTTCCTTAGAGAAGTTCTTCAAGTTTTTGGGGTTAGGTGGGAAATAGTTTTACCTTTATTTCAAGGGAGACTGCTTTGTGATCTGATCTTACTAGCGAGGATATAACACTTGGGGATGGGGGGGTGTAGCACTCTCCCATATTTGTGAGTACCAGATTTAGGATATTTGTTCCCCTAGTGGGAGACCATTTGAATTTACAAAGTGAAGAAATGTTTGGGCCTGCGTGTTAGTTGTCGCGTATGCCTACCATTAATGGAGGGTTATTTAAAATCACTCATGCGCGTGGTGTTAGGCTGGATAGTGAGTGATTCCAGTAACTTCAGGTACGATGTATGGGTTTCCTGGTTCATGGTGGGGAATCTGTAGCTAACAAGAATATGGTAATAGATTTTTATAAATAAATGTATTTAAATGGATTTTCTTTGTTGGTTTATTTTTTAAGTGGGTAAGCCCGCTGGTCACAGGTGTTCTTTTTCATGAGTGATTCAAGAGCACTGTTTGGTTAAATGACTTCCTCAGAGTATTTATATTACTAGGGGAAATTTGGCCAGGTCATTGGGGAACTTCCCCTTCTCTTTTTGTACAGGGATGTGAATGGATGTAGCACTTCTGGTTTCTGTTCCGAGCACTGAGACTGCTTGGAGAAATCAGGAGGAGAGTCAAACAAGGATGGAGTGTTTGGAGCATAGCAATAATGCTATGAAAGCAGTAGTAAAAGAAAAAGTCATTTTCATTGGAAAAAGATAAGTGTCTGGGAATGGAGGAAGAAAGTGAAAATGCAAAGGTAGTCGAGCCTTTGATGGAAAGTGGTCATAAATGTAATGAAGTTGAGAAAGCGTCCGACCTTTCTTAAAGCAAGAATAAGAGCAAGAGAGGAAAAACTGTTAATGGACTCTGAGGAAGTATTCCAACAAAATCTCTTCAGAGATAAAGAGGCAACACAGAGATGTGTTGTTACAACCCTTCATTGGGGAGGGTTGCGGGATGATTTCTTCGTTGAGTTAATAAATGCTAGTTAACCTGGAAGTGGTAATGATGTTTTGTAAGGAGACTTAATGGAGAAGACACAGAGATAGGATGTTCTGCAGGTCAATATTAAGTCATATGCTGAAATGGTAAAGTCTAGAGTAGAGAAAAAGGGAGAAGGGAAGAAAGCAGTAAATACAAGAAGAAAGAAGATTTTTCAGGCATGAATCAAGCTAAAAGGGTGAAATGGACAGATGCAAGGTATGGGACAAAATAATGCTGCCTTTAGGAGTAAAAGCATGTGATGTAAGGATGTTTATTCGCATCAATAAAGAGAAGTTTTCTGACATTATTTTTTTCAGACTGGTCAAATAATAGAGAATTTTTTTAGGAGAGTATGAAAAAAAGAAAGATTGTGTTCATTGGAACTTTTATGTATTCAAAGCATTTCAAAGAGAGGCTAAGAAAAAAATTAGCATTCAATTCAGGATTGAGGTTGAAAAAATGACCTTAAGAAAGCGTTTACTAAGTTTATGTAAAGATGTGATGTATATTGTAAAGTTTATGATAACAGAGGTTTATGGACAGGTTCATGGGATTGTAATGTTGTTTTAAAAATTTAAATGATAATGTGCCTATTCCAAGTATTATAAATGTGGAAAGGGACAAAGATATGGTAAAATATTAGGATCAGCGAAAGACACTTTTTTGTGTGAGAAAGCTGATCATTTTATTATTAATTGTGAAAAAGAAAATGTTTTTCTTGTGGAAAGAGAGGTCGTGATAAAAGAAACTGAAGTAAAGTGTTATAAATGAAAGAAAGTAGGACACTTGGGGATGGAATGTAAATTTAAACTAATAGAAGTAGAACAAGAAATGGTAGAAACATTAAAAGAACAGAATCAAGAGAGTGAGGATACAGAAATTGGGAAAAAAGTAAAATGTATACCAACAGAATGTGAAGGGTAAATAATTTGCAACATAAAGAATAACCACAAAAAATCAGTAATGAAAGTTTTAATTTTAATTAAGAAGAAGAGGAAGAGTATGGGCTGAGTGACAGTGAAGATATAACATGGAATTTAGTCAAGCAAAAAAGCCATTTTATTGGTAAGAGAGTACGGGGAAACTGTTGAAGGACATAATAGGTTCATAAGTTCATAGGTGTTAACTAGGCTAATGACCACAAGGGCCTTTTTAAGCCTAGCCATACACCCCAAATCCCTGACAAGTTCTGATACCCTTGATGAGTGTAAGCATGGGTTTGGGAGATGAAACATTTACAAGCAGGGACCTGGGAGATTAACCATTTACAGGTTGCCTGTGTCCATTAGAGACATAGGTGCCAAACAAGGGATAATTTTCCTGTTCCCCATCTAATTGTCCAAGTTGGACTTCAATTGGGTTAGGTAGGAACTCTGCTTCACATGGATGGGGAGCCTACTCCATAGACGGGGTAGTCTCTTTGATACATACCTGCGTCTCCAGCAGGTTCGATTTATATTACAGGCAAGATTTAAGTCCTTTGAAGTCCTTTCGAATGGGTAATTCTAGTGCTGTTTGTTTTGTGGATATGCAGGAGGTCCATCAGAGTGGGGTCTGGCAATGCCCTATATGCCAGGCAAAGATCTCCCCTCAAAAGCCAGTAGGAGACAGAATACAGGGATAGAGCCTTGAGGTGGTCTGCACAGGGCATTTTACTTACGCCCTGTATTCTTTTAGTGAGGAAACTCTGTAGATGTCCCAGTTGTTAAATATGTCTAGTTAGGTACATACCAAAGGGGGCACTGTACTCAGTGATAGGTCTGATGAATGCCAGATACAGTGGAACAGTGACTTCCTTGGAATTAGATGCCATACCTTTGTTTATAAATTGCGCAACATAGAATGAGTTCCTCACTACTGTAGACATGTGATGGTCAAAGGCTAGATTACTGTCTATGTGTGTCCCTAAGTCCCTGACTACTGGATGAAGTGTAAGGGGTGTGTTGTCAATAAGATAGTTAGCAGGGGTGGATGACTTCCCAAAGGATACCATTATGCATTTCTTTTGCATTGATTGGCATTTAGTTTTAGTCCATGGCTCTGATACGAATTGTTTGTCTGTGTCGGCCCCTCCTGGAGAACATTTGTGTCAGTGTGGGATTTAATTACAACTCTTAATTTGCCATAATCTGCAAACGTACTTAGACAGAGACCACTGATATTGGCCTTGACTTTGGAGAAGTAAGTGCCAAAAAGGAGTGGTTCAAGAACTGATCCCTGAGGGACTCCACTTGTGACTGGCCTCTTTGTAGAGGTGGATTCCCCATTTCTAACTTCCTGGGTCCTGTCTGTAAGCCAGTTGGCTATCCACCTGGTGACATACGAGTTTGTACCTAACCTCTTGAGTTTCTCAACAATCCCCGAGTGGGGGATTGTGTCAAATGCCTTGGCCAGGTCAAGGTAGGCAGTATAGACCATTTTTCCCTCATCCATTCCTTTGGTTACCTTCTCAAAGAAGTCCACCAGGTTGAGTAGGCATGATATGCCCTTGATAAAAACAAACTGGGTAGAGTCCAGTGTCTGAAGGTTTACTATATTTCTGTTGATCATTTCCATGATAATTCTTTCCATGGCTTTACATATAAGACTTTTAAGACGTATGGATCTGTAGTTGTCCCACCTTTGTGCAAAGGGATGACTGTTGCTGTTCTCCAGTAATGAGGCACAAAGCTTGTTTGGAGGCTACAGTTAAATAGTAATTCCAGAGGCCCTGATAGGTCATGTTTCATGCTATTTAGATGGCATCCTGAGATATTGTCTGGTCCCATTGATGCAGTATTCTTTGTCTTAGAGAGAGCATTAAGGATCTGTTCCCTAGTGATAGTAGGGGAAGTTATATTTGGTGGTATTTCCTGAGGAAAGGTTGAGAGGGAGAGAGGGGTAAAGTTGGAGTGGAATTTGTGAGCCAGAAGGTTTGCTATATCTTCTGGCTCAGTATAGGTGGCTCCATTTACAATAAGCTCTACACACAATTGTGTATTGCCTTTGAGGTTGCAGACATAGCTAAGGAATGCTTTGTTGTTGTCCTTGGCCTGTGAGGTCAAACTTATCTCAAATATGGCTTTGGTTGACTTTATTTGTCCTCTGAGTTGTTTGTTTAGTTTGATGAAAGTGCTTTTATCCTGCTGGGTGCTGCACCTCCTAACTTTTGCCTCAATTTTCTTCCTTCTGTTATACAGTCTACTGATTTTGTGATTCCACTAGGGTGGCTTATTTTTTGAGTTAGTTCTGTACTTCTTCTAAGTGGGTACCGCTGCCTCTATAAGTGTCCTTGATTGATGTAAAAAGTAGGAAGGTGAC
Source organism: Protopterus annectens (assembly GCF_019279795.1). NCBI lineage: Eukaryota > Metazoa > Chordata > Ceratodontiformes > Protopteridae > Protopterus > Protopterus annectens. The sequence goes on along the minus strand of NC_056732.1, from coordinate 1,001,817,708 downwards.
ATTATTATATAAGAGGATACTGTGTTTTTAACAAAAGAAGAGAGATAATTGCAAGTGTGGAGGGTAAATAATGTAATTTTTAAATTAGGGAGAGAAACATGTCCAATAAAAATTTTAGATATTACTTTGTTATTGTAGGCCGAACTATGATTCTTGATGTAAGATGGAGAAATCAGGTATTTAGAATTATAGCAGTTTATACATATGTAACAAAAAAGAGAGGTAAGAGATGTTTAACTATGTAATTCAGTAGGTAGGAGTAAACATGGATATAATCATGGCAGGAGATTTTAATTGTACTATAAGGCAGAAAAAAAGAAAGCATATTATGTTAAGATGATGTTAGATATTGTAAGGCATGGAAATTTATCTATTTGGAATAGGAGTACTTGGACTTATAGTAGAGGTGAGCATAAAACAGAAATAATCAACAGAAGTAAAAGGTAGGAGCGAAGCAGATAGGTCAATGAACCTTTCAAAAGTTCAGTAAATAGTCCAAGAATCTTCAGTTAATGTTCTCAAAAATATATTCCAAGAATCACGAAATGGATATATTAAAATCAAAACGAATCTTTATTTCATGAGATAAACGCTTTCGCTGTGTGCAGCTTCCTCAGATCTCTCAACATTTAAATTCAAAAGACCCAAAATATATAGGCATATCAATTAAACAATTAATAAATTAGTAAAACCAGGGAATTTTTAAAAGGGAAATGTTAAATCTGCAAAATGCATCTAACAAATCCACATAATGCATATAACAAATAACCTATAACTAATATATAAGAATGGAGAAGTATACACTAAGGTGTTCAAACCAAATTGTGCACTCTATGCGCATACATAAAATCATAAATTCTCCAAATAAAACATCTATAAAATATTTATATGCATAAAAGATAAATGTAAAATGAATATGTATATATAAAAAACATCTGAACATATATACAAGGAATAAATGTATAAAACTGTGCATATGTATGCTAAATGCATACACACAAATATGTACAAAGCTATGAAATATGTATAAAGTTAGAGTGTATGCATGTATATATGAAACATAAAAAACTTGAAGGACACACTCAATCATGTAAGATATTGGATGTGAACTCTAAAGATGTGGGTAACATCTTTTACCTGATGTTTCTACGTCCCCTCAGCCTAGGTTTTATTGAGGCTGTCTCATTAAGTCCTGACCCACTATCAGCTCTGAGAAGGACAATCCAGTCACTCTCCTTACTTTCAGTATGTGTCCTTATATCACCACCTATCATCTATCATATTAAGAAAGGATCATTACATAATGCTTTAGCCAAACATGTTAGCCTTTTTGGGAATACACATAAGTTCCTTTTTAGGGTTTTAGAAGTTATACTCCCGAGCAAGAGAGGGGGTGATATAAGGACACATACTGAAAGTAAGGAGAGTGACTGGATTGTCCTTCTCAGAGCTGATAGTGGGTCAGGACTTAATGAGAGAGCCTCAATAAAACCTAGGCTGAGGTGACGTAGAAACATCAGGTAAAAGATGTTACCCACATCTTTAGAGTTCACATCCAATATCTTACATGATTGTGTCCTTCAAGTTTTTTATGTTTCATATATACATGCATACACTCTAACTTTATACATATTTCATAGCTTTGTACATATTTGTGTGTATGCATTTAGCATACATATGCACAGTTTTATACATTTATTCCTTGTATATATGTTCAGATGTTTTTTATATATACATATTCATTTTACATTTATCTTTTATGCATATAAATATTTTATAGATGTTATATTTGGAGAATTTATGATTTTATGTATGCGCTTAGAGTGCACAATTTGGTTTGAATACCTTAGTGTATACTTCTCCATTCTTATATATTAGTTATAGGTTATTTGTTATATGCATTATGTGGATTTGTTACATGCATTTTGCAGATTTAACATTTCCCTTTTAAAAATTTCCTGGTTTTACTAATTTATTAATTGTTTAATTGATATGCCTATATATTTTGGGTCTTTTGAATTTAAATGTTGTTGAGAGATCTGAGGAAGCTGCACACAGCAAAAGCGCTTATCTCATGAAATAAAGATTCGTTTTGATTTTAATATATCCATTTCGTGATTCTTGGAATATATTTTTGAGAACAATAACTGAAGATTCTTGGACTATTTACTGAACTTTTGAAAGGTTCATTGACCTATCTGCTTCGCTCCTACCTTTTACTTCTCTTGATTATTTTATTTTCAAACTTGGTAAGGAGCATTTACCTGATTTGGTAGTGGTTTACTCATTGCGATAAAACAGAAATAGACTTTTTTAACTTCATCAGGGTTGAAAGTTATAGATGAAGAGGTTTTATAAACAGTTTTTTTGGATCACAGGGCTATCTGGATTACTTTGAAAAATAATTCCGATTACATAAAAATAGGCAAGAGAATAAATTACTGGAAAGGCAGGGAAAGGTTAGTTTGCTTTTTATTTGTTGTATTTTTTATTACTTTATTGCCTTTTTCTCTTTTGTATACTGTGATTTGTTTTCTTTACACTGTGTTTTACTTGTATTCTGCTTGTAACTGCATATTAAAACTTGAAAAGAGACCACAGCTCTGTCTCTTGTGAGTCAGACAGAAATTAGAACAGGTCAGTTAAGGAGTTACACATAAGTTACAACAGGTCAGTTAAGGTTAATCATCTGTGAACCAAGGAGGTGGAGCTAGGAACTAAACCTTCTATTTAAGGGGTAAAATAAAACATTTCAGAGCTTTACTGGAAAGGCTCACCCAGACTCTGCTACAGTTTGCTGTGAGGGAAAGGTTAGTTTGCTTTTTATTTGTTGTATTTTATATTACTTTATTGCCTTTTTCTATTTTGTATACTGTGATTTGTTTTCTTTACACTGTGTTTTAATTGCATTCTGCTTTTAACTTCATATTAAAACTTGAAAAGAGACCACAGCTCTGTCTCTTGTGAGTCAGACAGAAATTAGAACAGGTCAGTTAAGGAGTTACACATAAGTTACAACAGGTCAGTTAAGGTTAATCATCTGTTAACTGAGGGGGTGGAGCTAGGAACTAAACCTTCTATTTAAGTGGTAAAATAAAACATTTCAGAGCTTTACTGGAAAGGCTCACCCAGACTCTGCTACAGTTTGCTGTGAGGGAAAGGTTAGTTTGCTTTTTATTTGTTGTATTTTGTATTACTTTGTTGCCTTTTTCTATTTTGTATACAGTGATTTGTTTTCTTTACACTGTGTTTTACTTGTATTCTGCTTTTAACTGCATATTAAAACTTGAAAAGAGACCACCGCTCTGTCTCTTGGGAGTCAGAAAATTTCCCACTCTCCCACCCAGTTACTGTTGTGCTCTTAAACACCACTGTCTTTCTAGTTGCATGCCCCTTATGTTAATTTGTCCATATATGTCATTTTCTCTCTGCTTTTACTGGCTAGTGTGACTAAGCACAAAATTGTCATTTTGTGTAATCACTCCCCTTCAACTATTTAAATTTATTGGCCATCCTACTGTATTCCATTGTACCAGAATAAAAAAGTGACCACCCCCTTTCAGTCTATCTTGCTGTTTTAAAAATAGTGACTTTCCACTAAAACTTAACTTTTAGACAGGTAAAACTTAAGTTACCTGCTTTCACATCTAGCTCCTCTAGTGCACACTGCAGTGTTCAGGATAAACAGCTTTTTCATCTTTCCTTTAAGCATCTATTGCAAGACCACTAGTTATTGGAGAGCCCACATTCTGCCTCTCAGTAGTCATCTTGGGATTAGTGCTTCTGTTTTCTCCTGGTGAGAGAAGGAGTGCAGTTACATTATTTCCTGGCGATTGCTAATCACCAGAAAGCTTAATAACTGTTTTATAGGGAACAGCTTGGAATCTCTGCTTATATTCTGATCCTGGTGAGAGTAGGAGCAGAGTGAATTGATTCCTGACTCTTTCTGGTTGGAGAGTGAGTGTCTGTGCTTAACGTACCTGATTGGTCTGGTTGCTGTTCGAGGCATCTACCAGAAAAAGGCTACAAGCCTGCAGACCCTTGCATCATCTGGGACAAGACTGTGGATCACCAAACAAGCTGTAGCCTGCTTCTTTTCTTGGGATTGGTGCTAAATTTTGCTTCTGGTGAGAGAAGAAGCAAAGTAGTATTGTATCCCAACAGAGTGAAGCTGTGCTGAGACCAGAATTAGTAGTAGCCAGGCAGTAGCCATTCATGCGACTCCCCTCTTTTCATCATTCTTGTCAAGCTAATTCTTTATTTTTCAGTAAGTACTGCTTGATTTCTATCTAACTTCAGAATATCTGCCTAAATACTTCATCGTTAAAATTTCAGGGTCTACGTATTAGTTTCCCCTCAGGTGCTTAGCAGTGCTCTGTACAGACTCATACACCTTGAGTGACATTTGTCCTGTAAAAAGACTATATAAGGAAACAGCTCCAGTACTTAGTAATAATGACCATCCCTCCTGGCATGTCTAAAGGTCAGTTCCCTGTGGTTTCTCATATTAACTTGTTGAACTTGGGCATTCTGAGGCAGTGTAACAACTGCCTCATGTACACAGACAACCCTCTCCTCTTACATCCCAACACTCAGACTTGTAAAAGATGCACTTATATATCCAAATTGGAAGCCATGCACTCTCAAACCAAGACTGGTATAGCTGGTCAAGAGGAGAAGGTCAACACCTGCACCACACCACATGCAACACATAGCCCTTCAGAACATCCACCATCACAGCTCTCATGTAAAAACACAAACCACACACCCACCTTCGCGAAGGCTGTCAATAGAAATCTACCCAAACAGGAGAGACCTCCAAAGCAGAAATACACTCAACCACCACAACACAGCACAAACCACAAGACACATAGCTCACCTACACAGTGTGCCCCTCAACCTAAGCCCCTAAGGCAAAACAGCTTGCCCAATACACTAATCATAGATAACTTGATAGTGAGGCACACTGATGTCCCACTGACTAGGTTCTATAAGGAGAAGGTAACAGTCAGCTGTCTATCAGGTTCCAGAATCTGACACATAACACACGTACTCAGATCACTCCACAACAAGTATAAGTATGACTCTGTCACTGTCCATGTGGGTGTGAATGACCTGAGACACACCTCCCTGAAATATATGAAAAGAGACATGGATGAGCTCTTGGGTTATCTGGCCCAAGCAGGTATGACCCTAGCCGTGAGCAGCATCCTACTGTCACCCAGAATGATACCGCAGTACAAGCAGAAAATGATTAACTTTAACAATTGGCTAAGTTTCTGGTGTCATTCTAAGGGGATCCAGTATCTGCTTGGGATGACATGATTGACAGACCTTGATGGTTTGCCAGAGATGGCCTGCATCTGTCACCCCTGGGTTTCCAGATACTGGCTAAGGCTCTTGCCACCCCTTGTAGTGCCTTTTTTAGGTGATGTTCCAAAGACCAAATTATCACCATAACAGCTATAAATAAATGCAATCTGAGGGCCATGCTGTTCAACGCTAGAAGTCTAAATCTCAGGATGCACTTGCTCGATGCACTCCTCAAAATGGAGAACATCGACATTTATGCTGTAATGGAGACCTGGTTTAAAGCATCAGAAAGCACCCCTGCGCTACCAGGCTATAACTCATTCCACATCTTTCGGCCCCAGAACATGGACTGAAGCTCCAAAGGTGGTGGTGTCTCCATATTCATAAAGGATATGCAAACCTCCAGACTAGTAGCCCAGCATAATGCATCTGAGATACTTCAGGTGCAACTAACATTGAGTAAGAAGGCGATTCTGGTCGTAGCCTGCTATAGGTCTCCAACCATGTCCCAAGACTCTCACTTCACGTTCCTAAGCACCCTAGAAACTATTAGGGCCCAACCCAACACTCTCATACTAGGTGACTTCAACTACCCCTCCATCAACTGGGAAAACTACTCATGCACCACTACACTGGCCCAATCCTTCCTGGAATTCATCATTTCTAATACCTTGGACCAGTGTATTCTTACCCCCACTATTGGAAGCAACATCCTTAACCTGGTTATTACTATCATGGACAACCATTGCTCTACACCAATAGTTAATTCCGCCCTGGTTAAATCTGACCACAAACTAATCACCATGGAAATCCACATCTCACCCACAACCCCCGCAAAGGTAACCACCATGAAAAACTTCTCCAAAGCTGACTTTGGGCTCCTAAAAACAGAGGTGGCTAATGTCACGGCACCCATGTCAATGGAAAATAGATGCATGACTGTTGAATCATACACCAATGCACTGTACGAACACATACATAAATGCATGGAACTAGCCATACCCAACAGAACCAAGATGCTGTCCTGCAAAAAAAGGAAGCCAATCTGGTGGTCCGCTGCCATTAATAAACTCTACAATAGAAGGAAGAAGCTGTTGCAGAAAAAGGTGAAGTCGCAAGACTGGAAAAACTCCCTTATTAGCCTCAACAAAAAGTTGAGATCCCTCGTCAACACCTCTAAAGCCAGCTATGAAGGCAGAATTGAGGCAGGCACTAAAAACAACCACAAAGCGTTCTGTAGTTATATCAGGAATCTCCATGGCAATAGCCAGGTTTTCTCTGAGTTACTGCACAATGGTACCTCCTATACTGAGCCAACAGATATTGCCAACATACTGGCTGACAGGTTCAGTGCCAACTTTACCCCTCTCTCCCTCCTTAAAGGACCACTCACAATACCGGAGGAATGCCAGGCACCCAGCATTACTGCAGCGCAGGTTAAATCTGCATTGTCCAAGGCCAAGAATACAGCTTCCATGGACCCAACAATATCTCTGGATGTGTTCAACAGGAACTACAAAGTGAACGGGCACCACATCTGTGTGCCCTGTTCAGTCATAGCCTCACCTCAAGCTTTGTCCATACTGAATCCCGCACTGTTACAGTCATCCTTCTCCATAAAGGGGGAGTGACTACAGACCCTGGGAATTATCTCCCCATTAGCCTGACAGGTCTGATATGTAAGGCTATGGAGCGCATCATCATGGACTTAATTAATAAGGATATAGGGAATCTCCAAACTCTAGATCCCACTCAATTTGGTTTTGCAAAAGGTAGATCATGCCTGCTCAATGTGGTTGACTTCTTTGAGTCAGTCACCAGTACTGCAGATGAGGGCAAGGCAGTTCATACAGCCTACCTTGATCTGGCCAAGGCCTTTGATACCATTCCCCAATCAGGAATTATTGATAAACTTACTAAACTAGGCATCAACCCCTATATCACTAGGTGGGTTGCAAATTGGCTCACAGATAGAACCCACAGTGTGAAAGTAGCAGACTCCAAGTCAGACTGCCATCCAGTTACAAGTGGAGTCCCACAGAGATTGGTCCTGGGTCCTCTCCTGTTTGTCATCTTCTTCTCAGAAGTCCAGGCCAACATGGAGGAACTCTGGCTGACCAAGTTTGCAGACGACTGCAAGCTGGTAGCCATTATTAACTCCCCAAGTGATGTAGACATGCTACAGAAAGGCCTCACTGAAACCAATGACTGGTGTCGAAACCATGGCTTTAAGCTTAATGCCAAAAAATGCATCATCACCCCCTTTGGAAAAAACTCAGTCCCCACTTATTACCACATCAGTGGGAGCCCACTGTACATTCAAGGCATTATAAGAGATCTGGGGACATAGGTTGACAGCAACCTCTCCTTTGACTACCACATTGCCACTGTGGTCAGAAAGTCCTTCTGTGTGGCACATCTCATTACCAAGGGTTTTGCATCCAAGAAGGAAGAGGTTATCATCTCTCTCTCTCCACTCTTCCCTCATTAGGCCAATCATCGAGTATAATGCCCCATTTGGCATGTACCTCACTAGACACATGCAATAGCTGGAAATGCCACAAAAGTACCTCATAAAAAGGAAACTAGGCCTAAAACACATGTCCTGCATGGACAGACTGAAAAAACTCCAGCTATTCTCTTTGTTAATATCGTCTACTAAGAAGTGATCTCTGCTTGACTTACAAAGCCATGGCTGACCCAACTCTGTTAGAAATGCTACATCTAAAGAAATCCCAATCCCTCTGCACCACATGCTCCAAGACCTCAACCTCATTGCCACAATTAACAAAACATGCTGGAGGGGCAGGTTCATAACACAGAGACTGCCCATGTCAAGCAGAGCACCTCACTGGCCCTCTTCAAGAGAAATCTTGATGAGTGGATGGGAAATAGAAAGTTCATCCCAGGATCACTCCAGTGGCTCTACTTGATAGAGGTACTGGGAACTTGCATCTGGCGACATGATGCCAGGGCACTTCTTTGGGCTAGGCTTCTAAAAGCTCCAGGGTCATTAGCCTAGTACACACCTATGAACCTATGATGTTAATTGGGATGATGAAGGGAAGATGGATGTAATAAATGTATGGAAGGACCATACAGAAATGTGGGCTTTTAAAAAGATAGATCAGAATGGGAGTTGTATTTTAAACAAAAATATAGAAATTGTTATATAAACTGGGAAGATATTTAAAAAAGAAGGAAAAATGCATTATGACGAAATAAGTAAGGACATTTGTATTATAATAGAAAAGAGTGAAGAAAATTATTTTGTCAAAGAACATGAATTTTTATGACTTAAATAAAAAGGAAGTATAGTATTTGTTATATAAGCAAATATATTTTTGCAAGGAAAAAAGAGGAAATTGCACTATATTTGAGTAAATTTATTAAAGAAATTGATAGTATCATGAGACAAATGAAGGGCATGTCAGGTATATTTCATAATACACAAGATAAGATTATGGAAATAGTGGAAGGATATGTTAAGGAAAGTTTTAGAGGATAGAAAATCCAATGTACTAAGGAATGGAAAGTAGATGTTTTTCAGATGAAGATACCATTTTAGAAAAAAAGGTGTTAAATGGAAGAAATGAAAAGCAATTTAGGAAAATTAAATCTAGAATGCATGGCAGATCCAAATGGAATACAGTATACAGTGTATACAAATATGACATTAATTCAAAAAAATTTTTTTTAAAGTGTTAAATGAATGGCTAAGAAAGTGATTTCAATATAAAGAGTTGTGTAGTGGCATAATTAAATTTGTATAGAAAAAAGGCGACAAGTGTGAAATACAGAATTGGAGACCATTGGAGACGTGTAGTTTTTAATAACACTGACCACAAGATTTTTTTATGTAAATTTTGCCAAAAAAGGATCGACAATTAATTAGGTGAGGTTATAAATAAAATTATTTATTTATGGTATAAAAGGTAAAAAGTGCAGAATTTAATATTAATGATTAAAAAACTAGTGGATGACATTTTTAGTGGTAGGTGATTTAAGTAAAGCCTCTGATGCAGTTCAACATAATACCCTATGGAGAATATTTGATATCTATAATATAAGTAACAAGATAAAAACTGTCCGTATTATGTCTTATAGGTTAAATATAGTTAAGGTACTAATAAATGGCTGGCTTAGTAGGAAATTCCATATTTCTCATCTCTCGATTAATGTGTGTCAAGATCACATTCATTACTAACGCAAAAATAATGGCACTCAAAGGGCAATATTGCCAGTATAAGGCAATATTGCCCTTTGAGTACCATTATTTTTGCGTTAGTAATGAATGTGATCTTGACACACATTAATCGAGAGATGAGAAATATGGAATGTATAACTAATGAAGGTTTCAATATTCTCATGCTATCATATGCGGATGATATTTTTTTTGTTACAAGAAATCAGAAAAGAATGATTAATATGATGAATTATTTATACAAGAAATATTTTTTTTTCTATAAATGAAGATAAAAGTCAAGGTTTAAGTTATGAAGGTATGTTAGGACATATTAATTTTAATATTATAGGGATTCATATACTTGTATTAATTTTTGGAAAAAGGAGAAAATATGAGAGCTATATGGGAGGAAACATTAAAGATCATGGAAAATGGGTAAGCTTTGGAAGACCTTAAGATTATCCTTTAAGGAAAAAAATATATTTGAGTAATTCAGTTTTACTTTCTAAAATTGCTTATTTAGCAAATGTATTTAGGATCCCACTGACATTTGAAAGGTATTTTATAGTATTATATTTACATTCATTTATGAATCAAGATTAAATACAGTAAAAAGAGGAAGTTTATATGTAAAAAAAGAAGACTGTGGTTTGGAGTTGATAAATCCTACAGTGTATAAAGTCTTTTTACACTTGTATAAAGTACTACAAAGTTTGAAGGATAATGATAATTCCTTTTTGGTGAGAATTTTAAAACTTAATTATAGTACTGAATGGATATTTTTTTGAGTTTTAAGAGAAGGATATTGCGTGATAATGAGGAAATGAATAATTATGAAGACAAAATTCTGCTTTGGAAAATAAAAACCACTGAAATTGAAGATGAGAGAAAGTTACGGTATCAATATTATGGAAACGTTGTTTTAGATTTATTCATGTAGAGATATGTGCAAATAAGGGCTGCAAGTATGTGGAAATGTTAAAATGTTTATGGAGGTTAATGATACAGAAATTGCCAGTAAAAGCAAATATGCCTTGCAAAAGGAAGAATAATAGAAACTACATGCATTGCAATCAAGAACCTGCTTTTTTAAGTTGTAAAAAACATTAGATAATTTTGGAAAAAGGTAATAGATTTGAAATATTTAGAAAATTATATAGATGCAAATAGCCTTAGCATGGATATGGTTGAGTATGGATAGTATGAGGAAAAGATGAAAAGTTATGTTAATAGAATTGATAGAAAGGTGTTTTCTATAATTTGGATAATATGGAATTAAAGAGTGAAGGAATGAAAAGTGGGATTTAGCAAAGATATTAAAAAAATAAGATTTTGGCTGTGGGATGTGGCGTGGTGGTAACTTAAGTGGTTGGGGCCTCAGTTTAATATCTCATTTGAAGGATGGCACACTCAGGAGAGCAACACCCCCCCCCCTCTTATGCTTTACTACAGAGCCAGCAATCAATCTACCCAGTGTGGAAAAAGAACCCACAGCGCTCTGCACCAGAGGTGAATGTGCTCACTGTTGTGCGACTGACACTATCAAAATTATAGACTAGATGCATATTTCTCTGCAAACAAAAGAGTAATGTGGGCAGAAAGTATGTTCACAAAATCTTTCACATGACTATGGAGTCTGGGAAACAGCCCATCAAATTCTGGTTTGTGGTGACTAGGCAAATGTTTTTGACTTTTCTTTTTAAAGAAATATATATATATATATATATATATATATATATATATATATATACACACACATATAGAAATATATATATATATATATATATATATATATATATATATATGGATTCACTTTATAAGCTCGAAATTCTGAAATCTCGAATTACAGAATTTCGAGCACATGAATTAGAAAATCCAAATACCTGAAACTACACAATCACAAAGCCCTAAATCCTGAAACTGCAAAACAGCGAAATTCAAACTCCCATCACTTGCAAACACCATTACAACACACACACACACACACACACACACACACACACACACACACACACACACACACACACACACACACACACGTGTGTATATGTGTGTGTCTAAGTATTTGTGGGTTTAGGTTAGAGTAAGAGCTAGGTAAGGGACAGATTTAGTGTTGGGCCTGTGTGCTGCTGTATGTGGTGCGTCTCTCAGTGCCTTGGGTAATGGTAGTGTGACAGAAAGTTTTTCCTAGGGTAAAGTGTAGGGTTTGGGTTAGTAGCAAGTGCAGGGCAGGGTTAGGGTTAGGCTTAGCATGTATTAGTAAAATGGTGCTGGGGGAGCTTATACATTAAACTATTAAATCATTATTAAGAATAGCTGTCACCTTCCAAACACAGCATGGTCTTAACCAAAACACTGACCTATGGCAGAGTGAATGTCTTACTAACATCCAGTACTTTCTGGGACACCCTATTCTTTGGTTTACATTTAAATCAGTAGACTTTCCTTTTCTGTACATAAAGAGGCGGGTTCATCATGATAGCCATAGCCAGAGGGACAATGAATTATTTTCACTGCAGCACAGTGGCTTACTCAAACAATTGGGCATTGGTTTGTCATTCCAAAAGTGCTGGGTGGGCTTACAGTGCCAGTTTACAGTGGCACTTTGATCACTATGCTATCTCTGCAGCTGTGTTTTGTGATTTAATTCACTAATTTCAGTGCTGGATGTAGGGATAGTTGTTTGGAAGATTGCACATATATGTGTGCATGGCACCCCCACTGTTGGTTGAAAGCTACCTCTGTTTTTCCAACTGATAATGTATGCATTGAAGAAAAGCACCTGAGATAACTTATCTTACATGCTACTTTAATGTGTGTGTGTGTGTGTGTGTGTGTGTGTGTGTGTGTGTGTGTGTGTGTGTGTGTGTGTGTGTGTGTGTGTGTGTGTGTGTTTCCTGACAGTAAGGATTATTTAGAGTCAATTGTACACCCTGAGAGCTACATTCTGTCACAGCCTCTAAGCTGACAGTAGAGAAATAAATATCAGTTTCCTTTCTCTTCATCTGTTGTTTATTTTAATTTATTAAATGGCAACAGCAAGCTATGTTTTCTGTTTCTGTTTCTGTTTCTATTTCCTACTACTTTTTAAATATTTCTTTCAACAAGTTACTGCAGTAAGTCACTTCTTAGTTTGGAAAGAAACATATTACTAATTGAAAAAATCAGAACAACACACATGCACACACACATTTAAAAAAAGATTTCTTTCACAGATCCAGGTGAGACAGGCGCATTGCCTGCCTAGCTTTACCACATCATATGTGATAATGGTATAGTAGGCACTACTTGGCCAGTCAGGATAAAGAACTATTTTGTATTTTTAAGCTGAGTCTTTTGTTACTTGCATTCATATAATAAATTCATTTAGCACAGCAAAAGATATCTTGATGTACTACTCCCTCTCTTTGAAATAGACGAGGCAGTGGAAGTCCGTTTTGGACCAGAAATGTATGCCTGAAAGTGCCAAACATAAAGATGCTAATTGTATGGCTTCTACATTTACTTTTAGACTTAAAGTGGATGTTCTACGTGTTTCACTGTTGCAATCATCACATTTGGGTTATCTGCCTGCAGGTAGCCCTCAGCCAGCCTGAATACCAGAGTTTTCGGATTTCTGCGTTAGATGCTGTCGCTTCTTCCATGACGTCAGGTCGTCAGGGGTATAAAACATGCAGCCGACACCATTACATCAGTCTTTCTTGTCGTGCAGTGCCCGAAGCAGAAGCAGTTCGCCAGTGCCGGTCGGCCAACTCCTGAAATTTTCGTTTGAGAGTTTCAGACCTGAAGTATTCAAAAAGATAAGTACCCCATAGGGGATCCTTTTTTCTTGCTCTAAACGATGTCAGAAAAAATGAACAATTGTCTTGCCTGTGGAAAGCAAATACCTCATAGAGATTTTCATTCTTACTGCGTCTCTTGTTTAGGCCCAGACCACGACATCCCTTGCTGTTGGTTTTGTGCCTTGTTCAATGCCCAGACTATTCATCGTCAGGCTATTTTTGTAGCTAAATACTTTCGTTCGTGTTCTCTGTGCTCCAAAATGGCTTCATTAAGCCATCTGACTACCAATCTTCCGAAAAAACGTAAGGATAAAGACAGAGACATCCAAAACTGCCGACGATGCTTTCGATAAGCTAGTCGCCAGTCTGCCGGTACTCAGTGAGGCACTTTCGCAGCCCCTGATACCCGTTACTGCAGATTCGCAGGCCTCTACTGAGACCCATTCGGAGTCCGGTATGCCACGAGATGCTTCTCTGACTCTGGAACCTGCGGATGTCTCTACCTTGGATGGGTCCGGAGCCGCTGTGCAGGCACCAGCTTCTGAGGGTGTATTTAGGCCTACCAATTTTAATATTAAACCGACAACTTCATTTCAAGCTAAGAATACCAAATTCTTCAGGCCTAAAGCACGCACTAAGCCTAGAAAACCGATGACAAAAGTGCATTGTCAGTCCCATATGCCTCAAAAATAAATGATTAGAATGGCTGAAGACGTTATTACATTAATTAGGGGAAGCCAGCCTTCCCCCTCTGAGACCTAGAACTGATTTTCTTTCTGATTCTTCTGATCAGGAATCTGATATCTCTGTTCCTTCTGACTACCAGGATTTACCCTTATCTACTTCTGAGGATTCTGATGCAGAGGATTCCATTCCCTCTGTTTACACTCCAGAAGATTTTTCTTTTGGTGAAACCTTGCATACCCTTAGGGATCATTTCTGCTGGGAAAGCAAGGACTATTCTCGGTCCGAAAAGAGACTTGGGGAATTTTTAAACCTGCCTCAACACAAGCCTCTAGCTATCCCTCCTGTTCTGGAGATTGTAGATAATGTTTTCTTGGAATCCAGCCTTACCCCAGACACTTTGCCTCCAGCTCCCAGGAAACCTGACAGGTACTACAGAGTTCCTGACTGTCACAATTTCATTTTCAAGAATCCTACTGCGGATCCAGAGACCATTTCCCAAGGACCAAAAGGCATTAAGGCTACTACTGCCAAAAATCCTACCCCTTCTGATAGGGATTCTAGAGTTTTAGACAGATGGGATAAGAAGGTATATACTTCTGCTAATTTTGGCCATTAGGGCTTTAAATTGCCAGTTTCATATGTTAAAGTATCAGCAGCATATTATGGGGTTAATTAAACAGAAAATGATGTTGTTTCCTGACTATGCTGAACACAAAGATTTACAAGAGTTAATGCATTCTGCTGACTAAGTAGGTAAACATACTTTACCAATGTGGTTTTGATGTTTTGGAAGCATCTTGCAGGGTTGCTGTCACTGGGTCTGTACTTAGAAGGCATGCTTGGCTTAAGGAACAAAACTTGCCAGATCATGTTAAAGCTAAATTACTGGATGTACCCTTAAACCAAGAGCGCTTTTTTGGCAACAAAGCAGAAGAAGTCCTCAAAAGGATGGAGGAAAAAGCTAAATATATGAAAACTGTTAAATATTTCTTACAAGTACAGCCACCTAGGTTCAGTAGGCATTGGCCTTCAAAGAACTGGTCCTTTCCAGTCCCTTCCAGGTTTTCTCAGTCCAAACCCAGGAGCAGCAGACCACCAAGGCTTCCGTCTCACGCTATGCACATATCTAAGCAGTGGGGGGGCCCCACTTCCAAAGCAGGGAGTAGTAAGCCACCCCCCCTATGGAAAAATGGCACAATGACTTATCCTTAACTCTACCAAGCCTTGCTCAACTGCTTGCTCCCTTAGAAGAAAAGCTTGCCCTGCATGCAAAAAATTGGGAACTCTTTACCCAGGCCAAATGGGTTTTAAACATAGTTTCGCTAGCATACATATTCCACTTCCACTCACTCCCAACCCCAAGTGGATGGCCAGACCTCCCCCCAAACCAGTGGGTGGAGCCCCAAAAACAAGTGCTCTCTCGCTCTGTCCTCAGTATCAGGGCTATTCAGCCTGTCCCAGCAAAACAAAGGGGACAAGGTTTTTATTCAAGGCTGTTCCTGGCTCCCAGAAAAGAAAACTCCTGGCGTCCTATCCTGGACCTTTCTATTCTCAACACCTTTCTGGTGGTTCCAAAATTCAAAATGCTAACTCTTCAACAGCTTCTTCCTATGCTAGCCAAGGATGCCTGGCTGTTAACTCTAGACTTAAAAGAAGCTTACCTGCACATCCCAATAAGGGAATCCTGCAGAAAATACCTACACTTCAGGGCAGGCTCCATGCACTATCAGTTCTCTGCACTTCCTTTGGCTTATCTACTCTGCCCAGGGTATTCATAAAGTGCCTAACTCTAGCCATTGCATTTTGCAGGCAGAGAAATATTCAGATTTACCCATACTTGGACGATTGCCTGATTCAGGCAGAGAGTCACGACTTGCTATTACAACATCTGGCATTTGTAAAGAGACTTCTGACTTCACTGGGGTACACCATCAGTGAGAAGAAATGACACCTATTACCCTGCCAACAGATTGTATTCCTGAGAGCAAGCTTGAACAAAACTTGTCAGATGGCATTCCTCACTCCAGAGAAACAAGTTCATTTATAGGTTCATAGGTTGGTACTAGGCTATCGGCCCTAGGGCCTATACAAGCCTAGCCATAACAATTCCCTGGATATTTCTTCCCACAGTATTTACTTCTCTGAACCCCTGTCTAGCAGGACGACTGACATGATCCCCAGGGTGAATTTCCTATCTCCCATCCAATCATCAAGGTTCCTTTTGAAGAGAGCCAAGGAGGTGCTCTGCTTGACATGTATGGGCAGTCTGTTCCAGAGTATGAGGAGTCTCTGGGTCAGGAACCTATCCCTCCAGCATGTTTTGTTCATTGTGATGACAAGGTTTAGATCCCTGGAGCGTGTCGCTCTAAGGAATTGGGATTTCTTCAAGTGGAGCATGTCCAACAGCTCAGGGTTTGACATGGCCTTGTATGTTAAGCAGAGATCGCCTCTGAGTAGATGATATGCCACAGAGTATAGCTGGAGTTTTTTAGATGGTCAGCATATGGCATCTGCTTTAGGCCTGTGATTCTTTTAGTGAGGTATTTCTGTGGCCTTTCCAGCTGTTGCAGATGTCTTGTGAGGTACATACCAAACGGGGCATTATAAATGGATCTAATGAGGGATGTGTACAGTGGGACAATGACCTCCTTTTTTCTGGATGAAAAGCCCTTAGTGATGAGGTGTGCCACATAGAAGGATTTCCTGACTGTTTTGGCGATGTGGTTATCGAAAGTGAGACCACTGTCCACCTGTGTCCCTAAGTCTCTCATCACACTTTCGATGTTTAGTGTACTGCCACCTATGTGGTAATTCATGGGTACATGTTTTTTTCCAAAGGGGATAACTATACATTTCTTGGCATTAAGCTTGAGCCCATGGCTCTGGCATCAGGCATCTGTTTCTGTAAGGCCCTTTTGTAGAATATCCACATCATTTGGGGATTCAATAATGGCTCCCAGTTTGCAGTCATCTGCGAACTTTGCTAGCCAGAGTCCCTTAGTGTTGGTCTGTACTTCAGAGAAGTAGATGCCAAACAAGAGTGGTCCCAGGACTGAACCCTGAGGTACTCCACTTGTCAATTGTCTGGAGCTGGATTTGGAGTCAGCTACTTTTGCAGTGTGGGTTTTGTCAGTAAGTCAGTTGGCAACCCATTGAGTGACATAGGGATTTATGCCCAGCTTAGTAAGTGTATCTATGATTCCAGAGTGGGGGATGGTGTCAAAGGCCTTGGTGAGGTCCAGATAGGCTGTGTGGACCACCTTACCCTCATCCACAGCTCTGGAGACTGATTCGAAGAAGTCAATCAGGTTCAGGAGACAAGATCGGCCCTTCACAAACCCAAAATTGGTGGGGTCCAGTGTTTGAAGGTTGCCAATGTCTTTGTTTATAAGTTCCATGATAATGCTTTCAATGCCGTTGCAGATCAGGCTCGTCAGACTGATGGGATGGTAGTTCCCGGGATCCAAGGTGGATCCCCCCTTGTGGAGTGGGATAAATGTAGCTGTGCGCCACTCAGTGGGCACGAAGCCTGAGGTGAGGCTATGATTAAACATGACACTTAGGTGAGGTGCCAGTTCATTTTGTAGTTCATGTAGTACACAGCCTGGGATGTCATCTGGTCCCATGGATGCTGTATTCTTAGCTTTGGAGAGTGCAGTTTCTACCTGTGTGGCCGTGATTACTGGAATTTGGCAATCATTTGGTATTGAGATGGGCCCTTTAGGGGGTGAGAGGGGGGGTGAACTTGGCACTAAATCGATCTGCCAGGATGTTGGCAATATCCTTGGGATCAGTATATTTAATGCCAATCTGTTTGGCAACCTACTTCAAACTACTGGCCACGAAAACCCAGCTATCTGCAAGGAAAATCCTGCAAGCCCTGGGGTTCATGGCCTCTTGCATTCTGTTAATTCCATATGCAAGACTGCATATGAGGAAACTTCAATGGTATCTAAAAAGTGTATGGTGTCAACATTCTCAGGACCTGGAAACAAGGATTACTATCATTCCTTGTCTAAGAGCAGAGTTCCTTTAGTGGGCAGAGGCCTGCTACCACAACAAGGGACTCCCTTTCACTCTATCCCCTGCAGCCCAAGCACTAACAACAGATGCATTAGACTATGCATGGGGGTTCACATGGCAGGGCAGTGCATTCATGGCAAATGGAACACAAAACAGATGCACCTGCATATCAATCAAAAATAAATGTTAGCTGTACAGAATGCTCTGACAGCCTTCAAAGACCTTATTCTTCCAGGACAACTATTGGTAAAGACAGACAACACCACAGTTATGTGGTACATAAACAAGCAGGGAGGAACCCATTCCTACCCACTCTGCAGACTAGCCATGGCTCTGTGGAACACAGCCTTGAGCTACCAAGTGAACCTACAAGCTCAGTTCCTGCCAGGCAAACTAAATTCACTGACAGATGACTTAAGCAGAAATCGCATGGACCCACACGAATGGAAACTGGAACCCAAAATATTCAAGCTCTTGATGAACAAATGGGGGACACCAGAAGTAGACCTGTTTGCCTCCCCTCAGAACTACCAATTGAACAAATTCTGCACCAAAACACCTAACAGTCAAGCTTCGAAAGTGGATGCCCTGTCCTGTACCTGGGAAAGCCTCTCAGTTTATGCCTTTCCCCTTCTGCCTCTTCTCTCGAAGGTTCTACTAAAGATCAAACAGGACAAGCCAAGGACAATACTGATTGCACCAGACTGGCCACGCCTGCAGTGGTACCCCCCTTTTGCACAGTCTGACAGTGCTGCAACCTTGGAACCTGCCTCAGACCACCTCCCTGCTGTTCCACCAGGCGGGTCAGATTCTGCACCCTCAGCTTCAAACCCTGAACCTTGCAGCGTGGCTAATTCCCTGAGCTCACCTCCAGCAACCCTCAGTAAGCAGATGCTGGATGTCATTCTTGAGGCAAGGAGGCCTAGTACTAGAAAATCCTATTCAGAAAAGTGGAAAAGATACTGTTCCTGGAGCCAGGCTCAGGGGATGGGCACAACGGTGCCCAGCTTACCTCATATTCTGGATTATTTAACAGAAATGCTCCACAAGGGCCTATCTTTCTCTTCTGTTAAGATTCATGCCTCTGCCATATCAGCACATAATAATACTGAGCCACCTCTCTTCTCTCATCCCTTGCTAAAACAACTCGTTAGAGGGCCATAAATTTAACCCCCCCCCCAGGAGAACTCTCACTCCAGCCTGGGACCTTAACTTTGTGTTGGAAATACTCACTCTTCCCCCCCTTTGAACCAGCTGCTACAGCAGAGTTGAAATTCCTTTCTTGGAAAACAACCTTACTTCTAGCCTTCACTTCAGCAAGAAGGGTGTCTGAACTGCAGGCCCTCATGGCAGTGGAACCCTTCATTATCTTCCATGTGGACAGGGTTTCCCTCAGGACTAATCCATCCTTTATGCCCAAGGTGGTGTCTAGTGTGGCTCTAAACCAGTCCATTCATTTGCCTACATTTTTCCCTAATCCTCAGAATAAAGGGGAAACGATACTGCATTCTCTGGGCATACACAGACAGCTTAGATTCTATTTGGACAGGGCTAAGCCTCTCAGAAAATCTGACCAGCTGCTAGTTAGCTTTGCTGCAGGGGCAGAGGGGAAGGCCATTTCAAAGCAAGCCATTACCAAATGGATAGCACATTGCATCCATTTCTGTTACAAATACCATGGAAAACCTACCCCACAGGGGATAAGAACATATTCCACCAGGCCTGCATCTACCTCTACTGCATTTCTCAGTGGAGTCCCTACCAGGGACATTCTGGAAGCTGCAACCTGGGGCTCTGTACATACCTTCACCAAGCATTGCCACCTGCCTATCTTTTCTAAATCCAGAGCTGGATTTGCCACAGCAGTCTTACAGGGCCTTATCGTTAGCCCTAATGCTCTTTAACTACCTCCACCCTTCCTTAGCTTTGGGAAGCAACCCAAATGTGATGACTGCAGCAGTGAAACACGAAGAACATATTACAGTTGTGTACACTTACCATAAATGTTAATGTTCAAGTGTATTCACTGTTGCAGTCCTGGTTACCCTCCCTCCAGCCCCCTGACTTCTCTTGACTTTTACCTTTCCTCCTTGTTTGGCATATATTATATCATGTATATTTGCTTTTTGCTGGGGGTGTTCCATACCATATAATTGCTTCCTATTGTGGGGCACCTGATATCTGGGGCAAGAAAAACTGATGTAATGGTGTCGGCTG
Source organism: Protopterus annectens (assembly GCF_019279795.1). Lineage (NCBI taxonomy): Eukaryota > Metazoa > Chordata > Ceratodontiformes > Protopteridae > Protopterus > Protopterus annectens. The sequence goes on along the minus strand of NC_056732.1, from coordinate 1,001,797,500 downwards.
CTTGTTTTATACCCCTGACGACCTGACGTCATGGAAGAAGTGACAGCATCCGATGCAGAAATCCGAAGACTCTGGTATTTAGGCCAGCTGAGGGCTACCTGCAGGCAGATAACTCAAATGTGATGACTGCAACAGTGAATACACTTGAAAATCTACATTTATGGTAAGTGTACACAACTGTACTTTCTGGCATGAGGAGATTTGTTTTCCTTACAGTTATGCCAGATCTCAGAACTTGTCTAAAGTCTGTATTATTATCAGATTGTTGATCATGGAAGATAATATCCTTTTCTGTGTTCACATCTAATAACCTGAAAGTCTTTATCAGCATGATGTTTTATGTAAACAAAAAACTTTATTTGAATAGGTGACATAAGGATAATCCATCTAGAACAACATATACAGGAAAAATAAAGTTCTTGATGTATCATGTGCAATGCTTGTTAAAAACAGAAGAGGGCAGTGTAAGGGACATATCAGAGTTTGTAGGTCAACGAGGAAGAATTGGATAACCTGAGGATTTATAAAACCCACATGAATCTATCGATCCATCCATCTACAACCCCATCCCTTTTCCTCATTTCAAACATGGAGTTGAGATGTCATCTCAAATAGTCACCATCATCTCAAGCCAATGTTCATACCGCCAGGTGGCTGTGCATATGTCATCTATCCAAAACTATGGTAGGCAGCCAAAAGCTTTCCTCCACTCCTGAAATACATACCTGTGTTCAGACTTAAACTTCATAATGCTCCCCCATACAGTCACCAGTCTCAAAACAATGGAAGCTGTCCAACATTCATTTTAACCAGTTAGTTTCATTCACGAAGTAGTAGGGAAGGTAACTGTCTTTCTGTTCAATCATAATGTGCTGCTACAGGTGCAACCTTCAAAGGGCCAGTACTTAAGAAGGTGGCTGGTTTAGATTTTATTCATGCTACGCAGTTCATATAAGAAGAGATTAAAACTAATTGTTTATGCCAGAATCTATGCTAAATATTTGGACATTAGAATTTGGAGCCATATACCTCATGATTTAAACCGCAAAGTACCAACTGTAAAAATAGCAAACAAAATTCTTATATATACCACAACTGTGGAACAAACAGGCTAGCAACATGGGCATACTTTAGTCTGGAAAGGTATTAAAAATATGCTACCTTACCAAGGTCCTTGGAATTAAGCTCACTGAACAGATGTTGCAGGACTGCAAATAAAATAAGAAGTCTTGTGAATATTCAAGTTCTGATTTGGTGTATTAACTATGTTGACTTCTATATAAATGAACACTGTATTGGCCTACAGTCGGTCATTCTATGATCAGGGCTGTACCCCACTAAACTTATACAAATCAATAAATAATAATATATAAATAAGGTAGCTGTTAAATGCTCCAAACTGTTAAAGCTGAATGATTATTATTTTTTGTAATTTATTTAATTTCATTTAATTTTAACATAAAGTAATTGACAGTGGCATTCAAGCAAATCACATTCTAATAAATTATCTGTAATATTTATTTAATGTTATATTATTGCACTGTGTGGTAGTTAGCACAGTGGATTAAGGCTATTAACTGTAAACAAACTTTTTCTGTAGTCTAGAGTCTTAATGCCTTGTCTTCATTTGCCTCAGTGACACTGAGAAAATCACTTAACCTGAACGTGTTCCTGAATTTCCTCTGAAAAGGGGCACTTATGTCCAGTGTGCTTAGACAAAGAATAGATCCTTGCAATCCACCATTCCTTAGTCTTTCCCATTGTTGAGGTTTTACGGGCTCTACAGTATCCTCAAGGATCGCTTAGTATATTGTAGAACCACTCAGCTGCGAACATATTTTTAATGCAGTCAGTTGTAACTTTAATAAAATAAGACATTGTATACAACAAATGTGAAAGTAAAATTATCCTTACTGTATGAAACAAGGTGCTGTTCTTACAGAGTATCCCACAGAATGAGGTAGAAGTACTGCATTCACTGTTTTCTTCCACACAGGGGAGAAGAAGGGAGAAGCCCATGTTTACTCTTTGATCCATGTTCTTCTGCCTGAAGGATGCTGAACAGCAGTGATTTACTTATTTTATCTAAATAAATTCCTCTTACTTTGTAGAACATTTACATTTTCATTCAGAAATATGCGGACCTGATAGTTTATTGTGGCACATTGCCTGTATTTGTTTATTTCTGTGATATCAAATAAATAATTTCAGAAAATAAACTGTACTGGTCAAATGTATTTTTAGACATGCCCTTCTAGGCAGAGTCAACATAATATTTTTTAATGTAAGCAGTTAATTTTACAGTGACGGCTTTCTTCAAAGGCTGATCCCTTATCTATTAGGCCACTGCACTGGGCCCTTTCACTTTTATCATAAACTAGCTTCAAAGTCTACCACTTCAAAATTTAGATTAACTACACATAAGAAATGTTTTTTTTTTAATTTAATCACCTGTGTCACTTCATTATCTGTTGGTAATTATCTGTTTTATTGGTAATTTATCATGGACCTTAAGAAGAAGTTCTCATCATTTTTCAAGAAATCCATACACCATTAATATCAGAGGCCTAATCTTGTTCTTCCGCTGTCTTGGTGAACTGAGCTTGTTGTTTATTTTCAGTAGTTTGCTTTTAGCATTTATTATTCTGAGTATCTATTTTATTTATGCATCAGCTCAGTTTTGATTTGTCAGTCAACCATCTATCAGTGAAATTTTCATCTCTAGCTGTTGGTTTGTTAATGGCTTGCAGGATTTTTTGCATCCTTATTACAATCGAATCTTAATGCTTTACCCACTGATCTGCTGTGTTACAGTGCAGAAACGTAAAGCTACAACAGTCTAATTGACAACTTTATGTTTAATTCCAAATGTAACTAGAAATAGCTTCTTCTTCCTCTGTCGGCTTCTCCCGGTTAGGGGTTGCCACAGCGGAACTCCAGTCCTCTAATGACTGGCAGTAGATTTTTACTGTGCTGAAGTGCCAGCTCGATGTCCAACCTTCAATGAAGGCATGCCCATTCTACGCATGTCTTTCGAACGCCACCTGACTGCGGGGAGGACATGCAGACTCCACACAGAAAGTGCTCCAGCCGAGAATCGAATGGGAGAACTTATTGCTGTGAGGTGACAATGCTACCACTGCACCACCGCGAATGTAACTAGAAATAGCTACTTTACCTAAAAAAATAAATAAACAAATACAGCAATCATTCCATAATCAGTCAAAAAATTTTGCAGTTCTCTGGTATAGTTATGTACTTAGAACAACCAGAAAACAAAAAAAAACTTCAAAGAACCAGAACCAAACCTCAGAAAACTGTGCTATGGGTCATACTAGCAGAATGCAGGACCAAGTACAAAATAAAAACACCACGCAGCCAAAACCTTCTTGTAGCTTGGTGCAGCAAGATAAACTACAAAGGCACTCCAATGAGTCCAGATTGCCACTCCTTACATCAAACACGAACTAGGCAACACATGTAAAATGTAAAGACTTTAGTAAAACTATGTAAAATAATGAACTAAGCACTTTTGTCCCTCAATGTTAATGGGACTTCATCAGAGTTAAAATTTGAAAGTACTAAGTCCTCCTGTATGTAACAAACACACATTCCTTAAGGTACATCTACACCTGTTCCAAGTTGTTATGTGTTTAATGTGATACATCCCCCTAACCTCCAAATATAAAAGTTTAACAAAATTATTCACATGTAACAAATGTATAGAGCCATAATTCACAGAAAACACTAAGTAAAGCAATGAGCAGGTAAAATAAATGTATGGTGACAAAGTCATTCTAGTTGTTTACTTGCATGTACAAACCCATAATGTCACAAGACTGTGTAAAATTTGTAAACAAAGTGAAAAAGAACAAATTAATTGTGCTGCAAATGGGTGTCAGTAAATAATGTTGGACACTGTAAACAGGGTAATAAATACTAACATTGTACAAAACTAAACAATGTATATAGGTACCCACTTTTCATGTTAATTCATTCAGTGCAATCACAGACAAAATAACTAATAATGCTTTACACCCTGTAAGCAAGGTGACATACACTCACATCATAAATACCCTGAATATTTTATTATGAATGCTGATCTCCACATTGTCTATAAAGTAATTCAGGGTGGGTTCATCCACACATTAAGCAAACACCGGTCTTAAAAATAATAACGACCACAAAAAAAAACAACAATAAGACTGCCCGTTCACCTGCAAAGTAAGAAAAAACGGGCTACAAGGTGGCTATCTAAAAATAAATGTATTTCATTTTAAATACATAGGGCAAGGAAACAGAGTTGTTGAGACCCCACTGGCCAGTGGCATGTGTGTTCAGTTGCCATTGTAGTTCCTGGACTTCTAGTAAAATCTTCCAACGTCCTTCTTTTAACTCCTTGTCAATGGTGTCAACCACAAAAAACTCAAATGAGTGTCCTCCATTTGATTGTATGTGCCTATATAAGGTATTGCACTGTTTCTTTTCTCTTTATGTTACTAAGGTGCTCATAGATCCTGTCCTTAAAAGTCCTCTCAGTTTTCTCGACATAAAAAGGACAGTCTTTACACTAAGCCACATAGACTAGACTCTGTAAAACAGTTACAATACTTAGGACACTATCTTTCCGTATCCATAAATATTAATACATTTTCCTTCTTTTGTAAAATTATAAGAGAACTAACTAGTTAACACACTAAAAATAGTACCAGGAAATAACAGCAGGGTGCTGAGACTCTAACAACTGGTAAGAACGGTATAACATGCCTGTAAAAATCAAAGTCTTCCGCTTTTACAATGGAAGACCCATGTACTAAAGGCAAGTCAGTCCTCTGTTCAGGCAGCACCTGTTAAGGAAAGAGATTCAAAAGACTTGCAACGTTGGTACAAATGACAACTCTAAAGGAGGTGGTCTGAGGAGGCAACACTGAGGTAGAAGAAATACATGACCCATACCATATATAAGTAAAGGAAGAACTGAGGCAGGGTCAGACCTGGGGGACTCTGTTGCGAACTGAGAGTGAGATAGCAATGTATGCTGTAGCCTGAACATGCTAGGCTTGCAAGCATATACTCTTTTAAGGGATAACAGAATAAATCCATCAGGAAGGATTACATCTGAGGTTAGCTGTATATGCTGCTGTCCCTTTTATTACTAATGAATTTGAGTTACTGTCACTGTTTCTGTCTTGATTGTATTTTTTCATTTTCATTGGGATGTCATGAAGTCTGACACAATAATAACTGACTGAAGAAAAACTGTTTTGTGTGCACAACTGTGTTTAATTGTATTGAAACAATGAAGACCATTAGAGGTATAGTCTGTCAACATTTTCTAATACATACTGTAAAAGAATCTTAAATATCACAACAGATTATAATGTCAGTAAAACTTTATGTTCAGAATGAAGAACTCTTCCAATATATTATAAAAAGGGAGAGTGGCAGTGTATCTTTATTCATTTATTTGTTGCTTTCTGTAAGGCATACAGTAGTATCACAGCTGGAAGAGGTTGTGGCACAGACAAATTGTTCGCAAAACTAAGAAATGAATTTATTTTATTTATTTACCATTTGTTTACAGGGAAAGTCTGACTTGGAACAAGCCAATTTTCAGTGGAGGGCTGGGGAGAAATGCTCCAAATGCATGTCTTTGTAAAGTGGGAGGAAACTGGAGCACCCAGAGAAAACCCACATGAATGCAGGAAGGACATGCAGACTCCCCACAGAAAGCACCCCAGCCAAGAATCAAACAGGAGAACCTCTTGCTTGAGGAGACAATGCAAACCACTGCACCACTGCCCTGCCATTCTGGGTAAAATTTATTTTAAATGTATTTAACACTTTACTTCTAACATGAACATCATGTTTTTCCAGATTTTACCCAAACATGAAATTGTTTAAAGGGGCTTTCAGACAGTTAACAGCCTTACATAAAATATTGGGCCCAACAACTGTGAGTACTTCACAACTGTTAAGCATTTTTGGGAAGCAAAGGAAGTATTTGTACTTGATAGTATGCTGTCTACTAAAGTGTAGGAACAGCCCTATTTTCAAGCATGAAAAAAACATTCTATAAACTAATAAGTAACAAACAGATAAACATCACAGTCAAAAAGAGTTCTGTTATTCTCACCTGAAGAACAGAATTTTGATTCACTGAAAAAAAAATAGTTTGAAGTTCTTTGCATCTTGGACTACTGTGTACACCTATGAATATTAAAGAAATATTTTTTGATACTGTGAAGGGATTTAAGTATAACTACCAGTAGTCATGCAACTTTATTGAAATGCCTTTATGTTTTTTGCCAGAGAGGGATGAAGCCCTGGCTGAGGCCCAGGCAACCTAAGCTCAGACAGTAATGTGGGTACCAGAAGAGCTTTGTGGGGGATGGTGTTGGCTAGTGCCAGTTTACCCATGCTAGGGAGAGAGAGAATGCTCATTCCCATCCAGTCTTTTGAGTAGACTTTTTTGGCTTATGTAGGCAAAAAAAACACGGTTGTAAGAAGATTTGCACTTAAAACACAAAGAATTGAACGTACAGTTCTTTAATGTGTTGAGGTGACATCTGGGGGAATGTGGATTTTTTTTTTCTTTAATATGAGGTTTTGTAGGGACAGCCATTCAGACAAGTAAGTACAAAAGGAAAATTCCTGGCTATAGTCATCATATAACAAAAATGCATTGGAGAAATAGAAATTCAGTACACTTACTTTATTATTTACAATTAGAAATGGTTAAGCACTTTTGTCCCCACTACAATGTGACTTCAGAATGTTTAAAAACATCAACGTATGATTTTTTAAAATGTTACCCCACCCATCCCATGACTCGATTCATCCAATCAACTTAATTCATGTTTGTCCTACTTAATTGACAACACATATTTTAAAGGTGCTTACCTAAAACACATAGACAACATGTAAACTCATTCACACTAATGGAGCTCAGGAAGTTTGCACTGTAACTTCCAATGGGCGGAGCCTAAGCCTTTTGACAGAATCAAATTATGTCCTCACATTTCAAACAAATGTTCATATCTCTGGAACCATAGGGATTATGGAAGAAGTATAAATGGCAGACTCTTCAGCACAAACTATTTTTATAGTGGTAGTATTCTTTATGTTCTAGGTCTTAAACTGAATTTTATAAGTCCCAGTAAACACAGAAATTATTACATTTGTAATATTTTGTAAACAATTTACACTATCTCAGCAACCACTCAAGTTACACACTTAATGTCAGCGGCATTTTATTCATCTTGCTGAGAGCTCTCATATGAGGCTAAGGAGTTGTGTCTGTGTTACTTGGTTGTTGAGATATTTAGAAAAATGTGAACTTATATCTATATAAATTATATAATAAAAACAACAATTAATATCTCTTTACTTGCAGCAGACAGAGATCAAATATTAATGTAGTCGAGTTTGCCTTTGTGTAAGCTTTAAGATAAAATCTTTTAAAACCTTGTACATAGCAAGGTAGTGGAATTATTAATGTAAGTATGAACAAGTAATATCTGATGCCTAGAGGCTTCAGTAAGAGTTAACTCCAGATGCACCTGGAGGTATCACTTGGATGCAATGAGTTAATACTCCAATTAAAATGTGTGTTAAAATGATGTTAAGTTCTATCCTTTATTTTATCTAAATGAAGATATACTATAAATTCATCATATATACATCCCAATGCCATGAATTCATAAATGAAGCTTAATCCCATTTGCTGTATATTAAACTCTTTCAAAAATGTTAGTATATACTCCTCTGCTGTTGTAGCCTTCATCAGCCTGTATCATCAAGAGGTGATAAAGTCCACTACTCCTTTTTGCTGTAACTTCATCACTAATGGATTTGACAAACCCTTCAGGATAATCCCTGCTGTAAAACATACCATTATGTTTCTCACACTTCTCAAGGAAGGTCTCAAATTCCGAAATCATCCTAGCTTGTCTCACCAACTGACCCTTCATGATAGCTCTTTTTTGGTGGAGCACATGACAACTGTTAAACTGAAGAATTGAGCTGATTGCATGAATAGGGTAGTGTGATGAGAGGGGTAAATTTTAAACAATTGTTAAGTTCATGTTTTTAAATGTTCTGATAAAATCCCACTGTAGTGTGAATAAGAGTGCTTAACCATTTCTAATTTTAAATAATAAAGTAATTTTAAATAATAAAGTAAGAGTGCAGAGTTTTATTTCTCCAAGGTGTGTTTCTTTTATTTTATCATATTACGCCTGGTATCATTGTGGTTCTTTACTACTAATAAGCGAAAGAAGCATGTACTTTAATTAAGGATTAAATTATGAAACCATGATCAGGAGCTATGACTGCTGCAGTAAAGGCATAAATGCAGAAGATATAAATATACAAAGAAAAAAAAAAGATTTGTGGCTCATATTTTAGCTAAGGACAGACCGAAGTAGTTTACACAAAGACTGGTGACAAACTACTACTACTTACTAGTTAAGTCAAGGAAAGAATGTAAGAGAACATGAATTCCAGTTAACCTTACATGAGTTAAGTCACATGTGAATGTCAAGCTCCAATTACATTGTTTTTGTCAAGTTCTTCTTTGAAACCTTTTTTGTTCATAGGCTCTGCGTAAACCAGCCAAAGCGGTGCTGAGAATGTTGCTAATGGCTTCAAGGTTGCAAGAGAGGTGCTAGATTAGTTCCAGACAGCAATGCCTTCAGTGCAGAGCAGGATTTTTGTGTGAGGATGAGAGACTGAGACTTGACATAGAAGATAAATGATAATGGTACAAGTATTGATCCCAAGCGGGTGTCTGATGATATTGGGTAGGAAGGGGAGAATCTGCATGTAAAAGAATATTTTAAAGAATTTATCACTGAGTTGTTACTAGTGAGTTTGTCCAGTTCTGTAACAAGTGCATTTTTATTTATTTGTTTAACATTTGTTGACTGGGAAAGTCCGACTTGGAATGAAGCCAATTTTCAGTGGAGGTCCAGGAAGAAATGTTCCAGATGCATGTCTTTGAATTGTGGGTGGAAACCGGAGCACCCGGAGGAAACCCACACGAATGCAGGGAGGATGTGCATACTCTGCACATAAGGCACCCCAGCCGAGAATTGAACTGGAGAACCTTTTGCTGTGAGGTGACAACGCTACTACTGCACCACTGTCCTTCACAGTTTTTTTTTTTTTTTTTTTTGAGGTGGTTGGAGGTTGGTATAGTAACCCAATCATAAATTTGGGAGAATTTCTCTAGGAAATACAGGCAATCCCATTGGTTGGAGATGTTGGAAGATGATGCAATTACTTAAGTATTGATACTGTTCCTGATGAGGTGAAAAAAACTCCACCTGTACAGGGTCCTAATCTCTGATCTCTTGATCTGCTGTAGGGCATAGTTAGATAGGATGGAGTGTGGGAATGCATCATCAGGTTTAAGTCAAGTTTCATTTATACATGCTTTATTGAGTTTGTTTATGTTGATCCAGATTTCAAAGTCAGATAGTTTGTTATGAATACCATATGTTGGTATGGTCAGTACTGAAGTCTCTCATGATTGTACTAGTTAGGTGAGTATGTTTGGTAAGTCCCAGGAGATGAAAAGAGCTGGAAGCAATAACCACATCTGGTGTACTGTATGCATAAGCAGAAGGTATGTTGAGGGACAAGGTGATAACAGAGAGAGAGAGAGAGAGAGATTTTAGCTAAGAGAGAAAGACATTTGGATGATCCATTCATCCACCCACCCATCTAGGCTTACAAGTCACATCTGACTACTATAGTGACACTGACAATTTGCCACCATCTTTAAAGTTTACTAGTGAAGTAATAACAGAAGTACATTGCCAGGCCTTTCTTTCTGTATCATGCACACACATACTCTGCACATACACCTTGAGAAATTGTAGTTTCCATTCCACCTACAACATGTTTTTGAGATGGGGGGACTGGAGTACTCATAGAAATCCCAGATGAGCACACAAATAAATACAAATGTGTTTCAGGTAATTTGATATAGTTCGTTTAATTTGTGTTTTATTATTAATGTTGAGTGGGCATGTGTACAAACTGATAACATGAGGTTATTGTGATTTAGTAACAGTTAATATGCTAATTTACAGCTCTTGTACAGATTTCTCTGTAGAGTGCAACTGTTAAGTACTGGAGGAGGGAAGCCAAGAAACATACCATTGTAGGGATAAATGGATTGTCAGGAAACTATATGCTGCAGTAATGTGAAATTTAAGATACTTCAAAGCAATGTATTATTGGGGGTGTATAGTTAGATGAAAAAGCAATCACAGGCAGCAAAGTTACGGAGAATGATAAACAGTGATATGGGAATGCTAACTGTTAGTGTAAATGATTTGCAGATAATGCAGTGAATAGGAGAAGAAGTCAGACATTGCAGTTTAAAACTGATGCAAGCAGAGATTGAAAAAGGAAAGACTGGAGAAGTAGTAGGCATGTAGTGTTGTTTATAAATGAACATTAGTAGGGCTTGGAGCAAGAAAGGCATGTATTGTGAGCCACTTGTAGGAGAAATTGACTAGTTAAGTATAGTTATGGCTGTGACTGTAAAGCTGGAGAGGCCTGAAAAAATCTGTAATTTGCAAACTGGATTATGGATTCCTGGCAGCAGTCGAAGTTTTTGGTATTTACTTAATTTATAAGGAAATGAAAATCACACCTGATTGGGCATAGAACATGGATTTTTGCCATGAGAAATGAACCTAGCAAGGGATTCTTCACATCCAGACAGCATTATGGGCAGCAGATATATCCAGACCATTAAAAACAATCCGTTACTAAGCTTTCTCTGCCATACTGGATGTTTCTGTAATATTGCTGTGGTAGCAAATTCAAAATGTAAATGTTCCTACTACCTAATCTAGGCAGTATCTTTATGAGTGGCCAAGGAAACGAATGGACAGGATAGCAGATGCAAACAAATATTTTAAGCCTATCACCTCTTGAACAGTATAGAATGTAGAGCACTTTCTTAATTGTTTTTATAATGCATATTAAAGTAACCAGCCTTGTGCTGTGTTTTTTTAACTTAGAAACACTAGCTGAAGGGCAAGCCTAACTTTGTATTTGTGTATCGCATTATTTCTAAAATATACGTAAGTGAACTGTGGCTAGTGATTATGCAGGATATCGGTTAGAAGCCAGATCTTTGCTATAAAACAGTGAATTCTTAATTATTACAATGTACCAACAGCAATAAATGTCCTAAACTTGTTAAAATATCAGTGTATTTTCCCATCTTAACACATGCTTGCAGTGGGAAGCAGCAAATGGCATGGGATTTTGTTGTATATATTCAGGAAATGGCCAGTTTCCTAAGAAGGTCAGAGTGAGGATTGTGTACTTTGAGATTTCTAATCAGTTTGTTTCTTCTACAGCATTGACTTTCCTGTGAACCCACAGTTCGTGGTTACACTTATAGCAAGCATTTTCCTGTAGGGCACCAATCACAGTTCAACATAGCTTGCTATGTCTTCTTTATTAACTCACTCGGCTCATGTACATTTAATCTCAGTCGTCTAGACTGATTACATTAAATATGGGCAATATTTCAGTCAACAACAATCCGCTTACCTGCAGTCATGTATGTTGGTTATTTATTATTTGTTTTATTATGCATTTAATTTTTCCTGAACTAGTGTATGAGCTACATATGCACTAACCCTTACTCGGTGTTGTATTTCCTTACTTAAATCCCCTGCCTTTAGACCACACACAGAAATTGCTTTCAATTCACTTTGCTTTTTGCATTCAGTAGATTTAATAGAGAAATGCATTTTATGTTGGCCTACACATGCCTGAGGCTGTTAATAAAATATTGAACTGATCCTCTGGTATTTGAGGTTCACAGTTCAATTGTTCTGAAGTACAGTTGTTAACTTTTGTGAGTCTGCATGAAAGTATTAGGTAGGTATGCTGCCTCCAGTGGGATTCTAAGTCAGATTCTACCGTGGACTGCCTGCTTATTTCTCAGTAGGTTGTCCCTGGTGTTTGGGAATAAAAAGAGACGCAGAATAAAAGTTAATATATTATCTACTCAGGAAATTCAAGTATACGCTGTTTTTCTAACAGTTTCACTAGAATACCAGCAGTTTCAATGTTTTTTATGTCTATATTTCTTGTATAATTTTTGTTTTTGTATATGCTAAAAAAGTTTGTTGAACCAACGCATCAACCCAGTTAATAAAGTCAGTCAATAAATTATTAAATGAGATCACTGACTATGCAAATATTTAAATCTATTACACTGTCCATGCACTTGTGAAAGCTGATCCCACAATCAGGGATCTGAGAACCTGTGCCAACAATGAACTGTCCTTTGATCACCACATATCCACTATTGTAAAGAAGTCCTTTTTTACTGCACAGCTTATCTTTATAATGTTATGGAGTCCAAGAACAGGGATATAATCATTCCACTGTACTTGGCTTTCATTAGGCTAATTATTGAATATAATGCCCCATGCATTATGTATGAATCCAAACACTTACCACAACTGGAGCAATCACAGTGCTTTCTCATGAAAAAAATCAAGGACCTAAGTCACAAAAACTATGCAAACCATATCATACATCTTACTAAGAGGTAACCACTGCCCTGATGGAGCTTTAACAGACCCTACCTGTCAGACCTATTTCACATTTGCAAGTCCAGTGATAGTATGAACACCTGCTCAAGGGATCTCAATCTGTTTTGAAACATTACTAGTACATGTTGAAAGGATAAGCATGTATCACAGAGAATGTCTCTTTTACGAAACTGTGTTCCACTCCACATAAGGCAAAGTACTTTTCTTAATCTGTTCAGTTATAATTTTGATGAATGGATGGGAAGACACAAATTCATCCCAAATTCAGCACCCCTGTCCTTCATGGATAAGGACAGCATGTAAACTTCCCAACGTATTCCTATTCTGCCTGCCTCTTGGTTATTTGTATGCAAAATGCAAGGGCTAGAACCTACTATAGGAATGTAAGGCTAGGTTTTATAAGATCCTTGCAGACCAATATCCAAGTAAGTACATATGAACATATGAACCTTAACGAGATTTTTATTAGGAATGTGGTTCAGAACTATTACTAGAACCACATTTTGGCTAGCAGCATTGACCAAGAGTATCACTTCTGATAAAAAAAAACGTTGTTTTAACTCACTTGCCATTTTAAATGGGTAATTTATTTACTTGGTACAGTAAATCCTACCAAAGGAGCAGAAGTGATTGTATGTGTTCTTGAATTTTTTAGAGCTGATATCTGGTAGGTGAAAAGTATGTTTATGGAGTAGGATTCAGAATATCAGTAAGCACCCATCAGTTAGTCTGCTCCAATTGTCCTTGCTTCCTCTCAGCAAAGACATGACTTCTACTAGAACCATGATGAATAACTAGTTAGACAGCTGAGTATGTAGCTCCATAATGCCATCCCTTGCTGTCTATGCCATTGTCCCTGGCAACCTGATATTATAATGATGTCATGTGGGAGGGGGGTTAATTCATCAGATCAGCATATGGTTGGGCTTTTTTGTTTTATCAATAGGCATTTATGTACATTACCAAGATTTATACATAAATTTAGCTATTCAGAGAAGCTGTAGTCACTTCATAATAGTTTTTGATCTTTGATCTTTGACCTTTTCCATAACATTCCCCTGATGTGCTTGAGATCTTGGCATGCAAATCTGAATCATAGATACAGCTCAGCATTACTGAAAACCTTTTTGCTTCGCGTGACTTGGGTAGTCTGATTCGCTTTCTGCTAATCCTTCCACATGTCCTTGCTGATTTTACCGAGGAGCTCCAGTTTCATCCCACATGCAGGTGGATGAATTGATAGTGTTACTGTTGCCCCTGGTCAATGCATGTGAGTGGACATTTGTACATTTGTCTTATAATGGATTGATGTCCTAGTCAGCCTCCAAATAAGCTATAGTAACATTCTGTGCACATCTTTGCGCAGGATCAGTTTTAGACTAGGCAAGGTCAAGAACAGAATTTGAAGAAGGACCACTTTTACTTTGTGTCAAAATTCCCTTTTATAGCTGAGTTGTGGGAGGTTGCTAGACCCTCAAAAGATCTGAGAGTCTAGATGTTCTGCAGTTTATTTTCTGTCATATTTTTCAAAGTTAATTATTAGTTAACTTTTTTTCACCTTTATCCGTAAGACTTATGTGAGGGCTTGACAATGTTATACATGTCCACAGATAAAATTGGTGGTATTTTCACATACGCACACACACACACACACACACACACACACACACACACACACACACACACACACACACACACACACACATCTGTCCGTTGTATGTACTTGTATGAAAGTGTGCAGCTCACATATCTGCTTGAGATTAAATCAATGAATAAGTAAACAGTGCCTCGAAAATATTTTTCAGCTCATACTGCCATAACCATAAGTGGCACCCCACTGCAACCCCCCTGTTCCCTTTCAGCCTTTTAGCTCAAGAATCAGGAGCGAAGACAAAAAATAAAGGCGGGGGCAAAAACATATTAACAGACTTTAAATATTGAGCTTAAAGCCAACATATTAATTATGTTTGCCTACATTTTCTGAAGGGTATGAAGTCTGAAACTCAAATGTCTGTCATTATTTAGTGACATAAATATTTCCCAATTTATCATGAAATGATATAACAAATTTTACAAAGAACAGACATCAAATGCAGACATCAGGGATGTTCTTCAAAATAAGGAGCAGATGAGAAGTATGAAAAATTAGTTGACAAGCTGACTTTTTTGGAGAGTGACACATATGCCCCTCTCTTAACTCATTCTGCCTTCCTGTCACTGAACAGAATTGTGTGGAGACTTCATCCTAGTTCAACGAATCCTCCAGTGTTGTCACAGTTGCCACAAAATCAGTTTGAACATCAAGGAGGATTGCATTATTACATTTTTCCCCAGTCCAAAATTCCCAAGCCAGGCTTGACAGAGTGGCTTCTAAACACAACTGGATAGTGAGAACCAGGTAACAAAAATTATCTTTGTCACACTTCAGAAACCACACTGCCAAGCTAAGCAAAAAGTGTAAAAGTGTTTGGTTAAAGAGGAAAGTTAAAAAGAGACTGTACCATCTAACATACCTCTCAACCTGGAGACATCAAAAAATCTGGATAAAGGCTCTTAAAAAGTAGGCCCATCCAGCCAAACATCTGGATAGCTAATTAGCTCAGAATCTGCATATCTAATACCATAGCTCATGACACTTCCAGAATCATTGTGAGAATACCACCACTCAAAAATACAATTTTAAAAAACTAAATGACAAAATGATGCACGATGCAGCCATATTTTACTGTGAAGTGGATAACATGATAATAGTAGTAGGTATGAAGATTCGAACATTTCCATATCTCAGTAAATAAGCACTCAGAAAATGTAGGTGGAAATGCATACAACATGTTTGTACAAAGTACACAAAATTCCTGAAAGATAAATGTCCATCAAAAGAGAAACTGCTTTTGAAGAACAGTAGGGTAAAAAAGATGCTGTCCAGAAAACCTGAAGTTACCAGTTCAGAAACTTGAGCGTCTGGCCTTTGAAGTGGAGTGAAGAGAAGCAGTTCATTAAATGCAAATGCAAACATTATGTACATTCAAATCAACCATCAGCACTGTATTTAAAAGCTATAACTGTAATAAAATCAAGCACTGATATAATAACTACTACTCAGCTAAAATTATTTTGTATTACAGCATGCACACAGTCATACATACAAGCACAGACATGCACACAGACACAAACTACAATGCAATGTACAGCTTTGAGTTTTGTTTATTTATATAGTTTCCTATATGAATTATCCTTGCACAAACAAGAAAACAGTTGCAGTTATACGAGGAAATACTAATCAGGATGGTTTGCTACAATGTATAGTCAGAAGAAGAAGAAGAAACAAATGTGCCCTTAAAGTAAGTTTTACAAAGTGACTTACATTTATCTCAGTGAAGGAACTGTGTGACCTTTGACTTGGAGCACAGCTCATGGCGTGCTTGGGTTCCTCCCATTCAGTACTTGTCTGATAAATGATGTTGAGACTCACATACAGCTGGATACAGAGTAACTTTCTCAATACACCAGTCAGCTGCTAAAAAAGCAGTCTTCGATCAACCTTTTCTAAACAGAGCATCTGTACCCTTGAACCTTCGGGCCTGCCCCAGCTCAGTGTGCTACTATTTTGTTCCTCCACTTTGATGATCTGGTAGCCTTACTGTGTGCATAAGTGATGTCTGCTGATGATCTGGTAGCCTTACTGTGTGCATAAGTGATGTCTGCGAGAAGTGTCAATTTATCAATTTGTTAGAGAATTTGTCAGTTTACCAATAATCTACATATTTCAGACAATATGACAAAAAAGACAATACCCTGTTTGCACATATTCAAGAGGCGGTGCATTTGCACTCAGGTGAGATTGAAAGTAGAGCCATTCACAAGTGACATTAAACAGCAGGTCTCTTGTGTAGACAAAGAATTATTTTGCCGAAGGGATTCAGGTCAGTTAGAGTAAGGGCAAAATGACCACCTCTAACTGAAATTATTTGGGAAGTTTAAAAAGATGTTTTCACACAGTGTTTGAATGTTGATGAGCCTCCATCCATGCAATCAAAATATATCATCATGAGGTTGATGAAGTTCCAAAAGGTATGCATTAATTCTCTAATTTTACATTTTTACTGTATGATTCTGTATAGTAATAATAAAAACATTAAAGCTTCCCTTGAATTAACTTTAAGAAAACATAATACACAGTGACATTGGCAACTCTGGAACTTCTTCATTGGAGTGAACTTACTGCAAAAACTTGAAAACTACTTAAATACCTAAATAATTAATTAATTAAAGAAAACCAATAAAAATGCAATGTAAACTTCACTAATGGGCCGCTGAAAATCCACACCTATGTTTTCCAGCAACATGCTTTCTTAAAGCCATAAGTCTTCAGTGCATGAAACTTAAGTATAAATAAGTTTTTCTGTACAATAAATAATCCTTAATATTATACCTCTCCCTTGTTGGCTAATGAATCTATTCTAGTAGTGTAGCTGTCAATAAATTAACATTAATTTTCTTTTTTTTTTTCTAAAAAGAAAATGAAGCACTAGAGGGTTGACTTTTTTGTTATGTCTGACGAATCTTATGTACCCTCAGCCCATTTTTAAAATTCCTGATTGTCTGGGCATTGCAGATTGAGCTGCAGGGGCATCTTAATGCATTAATTAAATTTTTACTACTGAGTATATGTCCTTATTTAACTAACTTTCTAACGATTACTGTGACTGTACTGAGAGAATGTACATGAAGAGCTACATCATGAGCCATAAGATAAGTAACCCTGTACCTATGGAATACACAAGAAACATGCACATTTTCTTATAGTGACTATGCACTAAATAATCCTTTATATTTCTGCCCTTTCTGTATGAGATATAAACTGTTTTTGGAAAAAATATCTTAAATTAGCATCCTTTATTAAATAATTTCAATACTTTCTAATCACAGATAGTATTAGTTCAGTTAAAATATATTATATTCTGTTGGAAAACAGTAACTAATAACTGCTTTATATCAGTTTGTGATACAATGTTATATGCTATTTCCTCCTGAGGACAGCTGCTTAAAACACTAAAAATAATTATCTTTTCTTAATTTAAAAAAAAGACTTACCTGAAGCAGCAGGTTTATGTGGATTGTAACAATAATGGAGTAATGACCATAGATGTGAAGGGATGATGACTGGAAGCATGTAAAGGGAAATTGGTCCAGGCAGATTTGAAATGATTAGTTACTTATGTATTTGTTGGACTGTCGTAACAGTTTTCCTCTAAAGAAGGCATTAGCCAGGGTGCTAGTTACTTTGATTTTAAAATTTTCTAAATGGTTTCACGAAAGATTTTTAGTTATTCTGTATATATAATGAAGGTTTTAGTTTAAAATTTGTATGGATTTGGCAATCTGTTTAACTCTCTTTGCTGTCTGTTTCTGTTAAGTTTTACTGTATAGCTATGAAAATCATCACATTCTTTATATAAGGAATTCAGGCATATTCTGAGGTAAGGTATCTTGCAAAGAATTGCACACATCAGGAACAGGCATGTTTGGGTTTACAAGTACTTGATTCTTTTTGTGTATAAACAAGTTTTTACTTAAAGACTGAGCAAAATAAACTTACTTTA
This sequence comes from Protopterus annectens, assembly GCF_019279795.1. Lineage (NCBI taxonomy): Eukaryota > Metazoa > Chordata > Ceratodontiformes > Protopteridae > Protopterus > Protopterus annectens. Next base: position 1,001,779,298 of record NC_056732.1, on the reverse strand, counting down.
AGACAAAGCTATTGAAAGACACAATTATTTCAATGCTGCATTGCTGATTTCTTTGTCTACTTGTAAAAGTGGTTTCCATGAAACTTGAAAAGTAATTTTATATATATATATATATATATATATATATATATATATATATATATATGAGTACTACAGAATCCTGAAAGCCCAAAATCCTGAAGACCAAAGTCTCGAAAGTTCAAAATACTGAAAACTCAAAATACTGAAAACACACAGGATACCAACACGTACTATATTCCAGCACTAGTACCATACAGAAACATATTGCCCTTCAACTATACACAGGGGGGCACTGCACTACACTAAGTGCAATCTCGGAGTTGATATATTTAAGTAGTAGGGGCGCCCCCCACATGGGGCATGCAGGGGGACTTGCCCCCCTGTTTATACTTGGAGAAGAGTAATATGGTTTGTGTTTTATTTGTTTCTGTATGTACTTGGTCTGGAATATAGTAAGTGCTGGTACCCTGTGAGTTTTCAGTATTTATTTTTCAGTATTTTGAACTTTCAATATTTTGGTCTCAGGATTTTGGGCTTTCAGGATTCTGTAGCGCTCCTATACTATATATATATATATATATATATATATATATATATATATATATATATATATATATATATATATCTAGGAGGAGTGAGATTATTCCAGGTTCTAGCTATGGAGTGGGAGAGCAGTGCTTTTCCTGCAGTATTGTTAGCCCTAGAGATACAGAGGAGAGAGGGTATGTCAGAAGATCTGAGAGGACAATTTATATTGTAGTGGGTAAGAAATTGGCCTAGTACAGGTTTTTTTCTGGATGCGTTACCACATTGTAGGCAGTGACTAATTGGTGATAGGTTAGTAGCTGGGGAAATTCCAGCCATTGCAGTTCCCTTAGAGCCTGGCAATAGTGGGTTCTAAAGGTGGAGTTGTTTGCAAACTTGGTGATTTCATTATAACATGATTTGTGTCTGGCAAGGTCAAGTTTTCTTATACTTTGCACAAACTGTACTAGTCTCATGGTGTTTACTATGTTTTCTGTACAAATCTGTACCTCGATACTCAAGTCTGTATAGATTGTACTGTTCTTACGTTTTTTTTTTTTTTTTTTACTATGTATTTTGTATAAATTTAGCCCTTGCAGCTCTTTGTTTACTATGTATTTTGTTTAATTTAGTCCTTGCAACTCAAACCTTGTAATTTGTAATTCTATAAATTTTTGTATTGTAGGGCTTTTCTACCCTGGCCTCCACTGAATATGCGCTCTCTGTAGCTCAGTGGACTTTCCTAGCAAACAAAAGGCAAATAAATAAATACATGTTACTGTAATCAGTATCATATAGGAGGAGGTGATTTCTGCCTGGCCTCTAGGCCATAACAGTGTCAAAAATTCTGGTATAAAAGTCTCTGTGTAATGTCAAGCAAGACTACAAACACACACACACCAATTTTCTGCAGTGAGAATAGAACCCCTACCTATCTAAGTGCACAGACTACAGAACTCTGTATTTAAGGCAAGTGCCACAGCTCAAGTTTGACTTAGAGTATGTCAGACAACACTTTATAGCTGATGCCATCAGCATTGTCTGTTGAGGAGAACATGGTAATAGCAGTATCCCACATGGTGTTGTAAAATGCTGTCTGTAATGTCAAGCTAGAATGCACACACACACACACACACACACACACACACACACACACACACACACACACACACACACACACACACACACACACACACAAGTTGACTGCAATGAGAACAGGACCCCTATGTACCTAAGTACATGGACTATAGAACTCGGTACTTTATTGAAGTGCCACAGCACAAGTCTAACTTTTGTAGGAGTGCAGGTCAACTTATAGTGGATGACATCAGCAGGCCATGTAGGAGAGCAGATGTTGGGAGGCCTGCGTAGGTTCATAGCTTCATAGGTTTATAGAAGGTTGCCAACTTAATGGCCCTAGGGTGTTTACAAGCCTGGCTGTGTAAAAATACAAGTACTCTTACTGAGCATAGTTAGAGTGCCATTGTTAGCAGAGAGATTGTGTGAGCAGCACCAAGTGGCCCTGTCCATGAGGGACATAGGTGCCACCCTATGCAGTTGTTAAGGTTGCTCTTGAACAGAGTCATTGAGAAACACTGCTTGGCATGCAGTGGGAGTCTATTGCAGAGTAGTGTCAATCGCTGGGTATGTCACAGGCTAAGTTGAGAACCCTGGAGCAAGTTATTCTTGCCCCATTTGATTTGAAGATGTTCAGCATTTCCAGTAGGGCAGGGTCTGAGACTGCTCTGTAGGTAGGCATAGTTCACCTCTCAGAAGCCTGCATGATACTGAGTAAGTGACAGGTCTATCTGTCTTTCCGTGTATGTCATAAGTTCATAGGTTCATAGGTTAGTACTAAGCTAACTGCCCTTGCGAGCCATTTTACGCCTAGCCAATTATCCCTTGTGAGACTCAAACCCTGTACCTTGTGTTTGTAAGGCAAACACCTTAGCCATTAAGTCACCCTCCCATGTTTTGGAGGCCCTAGATTCTCCCAGTCACAAACCTCTGAGTTTTTTCCAATTGCTGCAGGTGTCTGGTGAGGTGCAGGCAGAAGGGAGGATTATAGTCATGTAGTGGCCTGATAAGGGCAGAGTACAACAGAGCTATGACCTCCCTGGTCCTGGATGTGATGTCCATATGTATGAGGTGCACAATGCAGAATGTGTGTCTCACCACTATGGACACATAGTAATTAAAGTGGAGATTGCTATCAGCATATGTTCCCAAGTCTCACAGCACTGTGTTTGAACTTAGATGGGTGCTATGTATATCATAAATAGTAGGGGTACTTCATTGCCAAAAGGGACAATGTAACATTGTTTGCTTGAAGGTTCAGTCTGTGAATTTGGCGCCAATCATTTGTCTATGTCAACCCCTTCTGTAACATGTTACCATCATTGGGGGACACTATATGACTGTGTCCATGTAATAGTCATCTGCAAACTTGGTAAAGCACAGGTCAACTACCATTGTCTGGGCTTCAGAGAAAAAGTTTTCAAACTTCAAATGTTGAGGGCCCAGCACAGATCCTTGTGGTATTTCACTGATAAGTGGGCTAGTGGTGGAGGTGCAGTCTCCAACTTTGACAGTGTGTGTTCTGTTGGTGAGCCAGTTGGCTAACAATCTGTCAATGTATGGCTTAATTCCCAGATGGTAGATTTTCACTATAAGACATGAATGGGAGATAGTGTCAAAGGCCTTGGATAACTCAACATAGGCGGTATGTCCTGTTATCCCTCATCCAAGTCTTTGGGGGTCAGTATCAAAGAAGTCCACTAGGTTTAATAAGCAAGATATACCATTGACAAAACAAAATGGGTTAGGTCAAGTCTGTTGAAGGTTACCTATGTCTCTGTGGATAAGGACCATGCTGTGTCCTTCCCTAGCTGTGCAGATAAGGCATTTTAGGCTTATGGGCCAATAGTTGTAGTTCTGCATGTTACCAGATTGATGTGCATTGTATATCACACAACAGTGGATATTACTTTCTGTAGTGTAGGTGATATATGTGTGGAAAAAGTGCTGAGTCACCAGGGTTGCAGTGCTAGGGGGAGGCAACACATGGCTGCATTGTAAATATGTGACATATTGTTATTGAGGGCTTTCAGTTTATGTTTCCATATATAATTTCATATCATAAACAGGATATGGACAGTAAACAGCAGTAATACTTAATAATATTTACTTTTCCATAGTGCGGTGAGCAGTGGGTTTGCACGATGGTTGGCAAAGTGTTCGCTGATGCGAAATACACATTTCTAATACTATTCTTGTTTGCATCCAGCTAAGCAGTGCGCACATGTGAGCCACATTGCTAAAATCTTAGAGTTAATATTGATTGTATGATGCGCACCTGCTGCTTAGCTGACTGTGGCAGCAAGTGTTAATGTACTGATTCTTGTTTTTTGAGGCCAGATGATACTGGATTTGAATCGAGGTGTATCTAATACTTTTAAATACTTTTCAGTAAACATTGATAATGCAGTGACATGAATTCTTTATAGTATCTGTGTAGATGTATGTTGGCATAGTGCAGTGCCATTAAGTAGTACTGAGTGAAGGTAACCACAGCAGTTTGCTGCTGCTCACCATTGCTGCAAATTAGCATGTGATGCGCATTTCTGCACAAATACGGAGCCCATAAAGTGAAGGGATCCATTGCTTTTTCTGCTACTTATGTGTGTTGTGTGTGATTTTATTTTTGACCAGATTAAAGTGGTGAAAATGGGGTAGTTAGGAAAGTGGTGAAATGGGGAACAAGCAGGGAGAAGAACAAAGAGAAATCAGTAAATGAGGTAGGAAAGAATGATAGCTATTTATTTATTTGTAGATGATTTACTGGGGAAGTCGACTGGGCTGAATTGACCCATTTTCAGTGGAGGCCCGGGGAGAAAAGCTCCAAGATACATTATACAATTTAGATACAACTGATAGTTAATATTAAAGATATTATTATGTAGAATAGTTACTCATAAATGCATTCAATATCATGCATAGTTAACAAATTAATTAAGGTTGAAGGTGGGATCATACAGTTTCATTTGAGGAAAACAGATATGTGCTAGGTGTGGAAATAGTTTACATAAAAACCTTTTAAGAAAATGTAAATACGCTTTACATATACACATTAACAGTAGAATGCTATTTATAATATTTACAAGGATGGGCTGTATGAGGGTAGCTGTAGGACTTGTTGAGAGCTTAGAGAGAAGCTATAGACATTGTTGAGAGCTTAAATAGGCTCATAGGAAGATAACTATGAGAGTTGTAGAGCTTGGGAACCAGAGCAAGAACCCCCTTGGATTAGGCTGGGTGAAGGCAGGTACATTTCCATTTAGTGGACAGGTGTTTGAATAGTTGGGTTTTGAAGTTGTCTGAGTTTGGTATGGTTCTCAGTGTGGAGGGAAAGAAATTCCATTTTTTGCCTTGTGAGAAAGATAGGAGAAGTTGGCCATCGGGACATTTAGGTTTATGGATAGTAATTAAGTTCTGATTTTCAGATCTGAGAGCTCTGTTGGGTCTATAAAGGGGAAGGATGTTAGAGCGGGGCATTTTGTTGGGTGAAATACGGGTCTTTGTGCAGTAGTGAGTTGGAGATAGTCTAGGTAGTTTGGGAGTTCAAGCCAATTTAGGGATTGTAGGATTAGGCAGTGATGGGTGGTATTTTTAGATTTAGAGGCAAATTTAGAGATTTTGTTGTAGCAGTTTAATAGTTTAGAGGTGATAGTGGAGGACTGGTTGGTTAGGAGAGGGGCTCCGTATAATAAGGAAGAAGATAAGTCGACGCCAGGGTTTGCCTGGTAGAGTTGGAGAGAAAGCAATTATTCCTATACAGCATACCTAGCTTTTGGTGGGTTTTCTTCATATTTTGTTGAATATGAATATCAAACTTGAGGTGTTCATCTACAGTATTGCCAAGTAGTTTGGCAGAGGGGACTACTTGTATAGGTGAATTGGTTTGACTATAGACTTTGAAGTTGTTTTTACCATAGGAGAGGGTGGGAGGGAATAGTATAATCTTTGATTTATTTGCAGTGAAAGAGAGGTGGTTTTTGCGCATCCAGTTTTCAGTTGTTGAGAAGGCAGTTTGGGTTTTAGTCAGCAATTCAGAGAGGTTTGAGGCAGAACAGACTAAGGTTGAATCATCAGTGTATTGAATAATTTTAGCATCAGGAATAGCAGTGTGAAAGTTATTGATGAAAATGTTAAAAAGCATTGGCCCAAGGATGGATCCCTATGGTACGCCAGTTGGGGTAGGTAGGAAGGAAAAGATGGAGTTCTTCCATTTGACTGCCTGTGATCTGTTTGATAGATAGCTGGAGAACCAGGATAAAGCATTGTGTGAGAGATTAAGGTTTGAGAGATAACAGAGAAGGTGCTTGTGGGAAACAGTATCAAAGAATTTAGACAGATCGAGTAAAACAGTAGAAACTAAGTGTCCTGAATCTCAGGCTTGATTGACAGTTTCTAGGAAAGAGAGTAGAGTGGTTATTGTGCTATGGCCATGCTGGGTAGGAGTGAGAAGATTGTTTTGGGTCAGAAAAGGCATAAGTTGGAGGTGGATGCATTTTTCTAGGATTTTGGAGATTGGTGAGAGCAAAGCAATGGAGTGAAAGTTTGAGATGCTCTTATTTTTGCCTCCTTTATGAAGAGGAGGAATATAAACTGAGCACCAGATTTTGGGGACGTATGATTATTTTATGGATCGGTTGATAAAAATGCTGATTGGGAGAGCAATGCCATCAGCAGCACATTTTAGGAAGAAAGAGGGAATATTGTTGGGAGCGTTAGAGCAAGGTTTAAGTTTGGATAAAAGTTTTTTTTATAAAGTTAGTTGAGATGGGTTTGAGTTCAAACAGATGAGGTGAGTTAGAAGAGGGAGAGTGTAGAGCAGTTGGGGTATTATTGAGAAATGTCTTGGTGAGGGTAGTATTAGTGTCTATGAAAAATGAGTTAAATTCAGAGCCCAGTTTGAGGTCAGATTTACTTGGGTCAGGACAGGGATTATTCTTGGAGCCTGGATTGAGGAGTGAGTTTATTGAGTTCCAGAATTTTTGGGGTTTTTTATTGTTATTGGACTGAAGTTTGATATAGTAGGATTTTTTGTCTTTGGTGATTAGTTGTTTTGCATGGTTGCGGAGCTCTTTACATTGGAGCAAGGTATTGGCCAGTTTATTGTTTTGGTAAAGCTTCCATAGTTTGTCTCTGTGGTGCATAATCTGTTTTGTCTCTTTGGATAGCCAAGGAGCAGTTTTAGTTTTTATCCTTTTATTTCTTAGTAGAGATAGTGAGTTTAAAGTATCAAGGAAGACAGAGTTGAAGTATTCTATAGCCTTGTCAAGAGGAAGGATGTTTAGAATTTGCCAGTTCATTTGTTTGAAAGTATTTGAGAAAGTAGTTGGGTTGAAGCTACTGAAGTTATGAGTTTGAATGTATTGATGCTGGTGTGGGGAGGCTGGGAGGTGGTCCCTAAAGGTATCAGGAATTGTGCCAGAATTGGTTATTTTATTGGGATCTGAGGCTAGGATCCAATCTATAGTGGATCCGGGAGGGTTTATTTTGTTAGGTCGAGTGATGGAGAGGATTATTTGAGTGAAGTTATAGAGGTTAATGGATAGGGAGGGAGGGATAGGGGTTTATTTTTTTTTTTATTCCAGTCAATATTCACATTACCAAGGATATACATTTCATAGTTAATTCCAGTAGAGGCCCATAGGAGAATATTTTCGAGTGTAGAGATATTGTTACCAGGTGAGATATATAGGGCAATGATACAGATATTTTTATGTTTATTTAGTTTTAGAATTCCAGCAGTTAGTTTAGTGTTCTGGAATTGAAGAATTGGAATTTGGAGGGGGATTTAGGTAAGAAAGTTGGAGTAGACTAGGGCAGTGCCACCACCTTTTTTATTTAGTTGGTCATTTCTGAGACAGTGAAATCCTGGGGACAGAATCTCAGAGTCGGAGATAAAGGGCTTGCGCCAGTTTTTGGAGATGGCTAAGATATCTGGTTGGTTATGGCTTAACCAAGCTTGAAATTGGTGTACTTTGTTCTTTAGACTTTTGTAAAGTTTTTTAGGGTGTTGAGATACGAGGAAGAGGGTAAGGGATTAGTGTTGTTAATAAAAGATGTAAGACCAGGGTTAGGATGGATATCGCCAGCTTGGACTAGGTTGTTGAAGGAGATATCCTTTAGCCATATTGGTCTGTCAGGCATGAATTTTGGTAGATTGTAGATTGGAACAGGTGACAGTGTCTTGACTTTAGAGGAGAAGAGTTTAGAGTGAAATAGGTGCAGAGGGTTGGGCTGAATGAGAGAAGAGGAGATATAGTGGAAATGGGAGTAAGAGTGAGGGAGAAGGTGGGTTTGTATGGTAGCTATCTTTGTAGGTGGTATTGGACAAGCATAGGTGGAATATGAGGTAGCATAGTATAAGGGAAGTAGGAACAGAAAGAAGAGACTGGGGAGTGCTGGGTGTGTTAACTTGAGGAGAGCATGTTGGAGCAAAGAGAGGGTGGTATGTGTGGTTAGGAAAATAGAGACGGCTATGAATAAGGTAGGGGTTAAAAAGTGATGGAGGTATTCTAGAGATTTAAGGAAAGAGGAGGCGACTATAATTATTGGGTGGAGTACATATTACAGAGTTTAAGAAGGATGGCTATAGGTGGGAGGAGTAATGAGGGGGAACTGGTATTGGATAATTAGGCTGAGAGGGTGGGGTAAGATAGGAATAAAGCTAGGAGTACTGGGGTGTGTGGGAATTGGGGGCAGGGTAGGGGAGCAGAGTGAGCCTGTAGGGCGAATGGAGTGGAAAAGAACACTAGAGGTGAGTATGGCAGAAAAAGTATCAGCAAAGAGCATTTTAGAGGCTGTAGTTGGAAGGTATGAGCTAAATATTTCCAGCCAGAAAATGAAGGCTGCCTTTACAGAGAGTGGTTTAGCAGGGGGAGAAAATATTTACAGTCTAAGGATATTAACTCACAACCAACTGTTTGTGAAAAAATAAAACTTGTTGGGATTATAAAGAATATCTAGGATTCATGTTTGCAGATGCTGCCACCTAATGGTAGAAGGAGATAGCAAACAGCAGGGATAGTTGGACCAGTCTTAGGTTTAAATATATTCTAGGGTAGTGATAACAGGAGGGGGAGAGGGCAAACAGTCTGCGGTAGGCTGCTAGAATGCACACACGGGAGGGTAGACTAACTGTATAGATAGTACATCAAGTCTACATTTAATTAGATAGGTTCATAGGTTCATAGGTTAGTGTTACATTTACACAGTATTGTTGGGGGGATCTTCTCAGCAGTATATTTCTAAGTGCCAGGCAAGCTGGCCAATTCAGGGGGTCATGCAGGATGCAACCATTTTTTTAATGTTGTGACATTGCAGCTGATAGCAATGAACTGAAACATGAACAGGTGTTATTTTAACAGCAGCTATCCATTTCTTTAACAGTGTAAACTGAAAATATGTGCACAATATTAACTGAATTTGGACTGTCACCTCCACAAAGTGGGGTGCCACAATGCAATCATGTTGTATAGCCAATTGGACCAAATCAAGTGTGTCAAGATGACACATATGTGAAATTGAGAGCTATGTATGGGACGATTTTCTTTTGTAGGACAGTTTAGCATTTATTTTTTTTTATTTGAAGGAGAGAGGAATGTTGGGGAAGAGACGTAGGTATGTCTGGATCAGGTAAGTTGGGTGAGTGAGGAAGCAGTTGCAGACAGATAAGACAAACATGATAAAAGACAGGGACAGTGATGGATACAAAAGGTTGGGGGACACCATTATTGGGATGAGGGTGGGGACAACCCATGTCCATGGTCATCAAGCTTGAAGACAGTGAGAATCAAGACTTCACCCACTGGACTATCACTGTCACCTTACACCACAGGTAGCTGGAGTGCTTGACTTCTTCCCCTCTTCCTCCTACTGAACATAAGGGAGAGCAGCCTTTCCATCCAGTATAGGTGTGCACCAGTGGTTCAGTGCAACACCCTATGCACCTACCCAGACAATACCATTAAACCAGCTTCCAGGGCAGGACTACCTGAGGGTGTAGGTAGTGCAGGGGCAGCAGAGGCAGTGCTGCTAGGTTAGCTCCCAGACATACTAGGCATCAATGCTTCAGCCGGTGGAGCAGGGCAGGCTGGTACAATGGGGCTGGCCTACCTCCTTGTGCTGTGGAGCATTTAGTGATGTGGTACACATGGATGACAGGAACACATTTTGATGGCACATAAAAAGAAAAAAAGAAAACAAAAAAAGAAAAGAAAATATAAATACAATTAAAAAAAAAAATAAAAATAAAATGAAAAAATTAAACATAAAATAAAAATAAAATAAAAAAATAAACATAACATAAAATAAAAATAAAGAAAATAAAAAAATAAAGACAAGGGTTGGAGTGAGAGAATAAAAGAAGTAAAATTAGTACATCATGTGTGACATACAATGCATTAATACAATTATACAACTCTGTTTAACTATACCTCTTAACAGATACATACTATACTACAGATTACTGCAAGTAATCCGTGAAATGTGCATACATTGCACATATGCATGTTCCTGTTATACAGATTACAGTTTACAACAGGACATTTATGCCACTGGTGTAGAGGTTTTAATTTAATTAAATATTATTGAAGAAATAGCAATATTGTATAGTTGGGAATTGTGGTATTTGAACCCACCTCTGACTAAAGTCTAATATTGAACTCTTACAATTGGTTTGTGCTACAGACTAATACATGCATACTTGCTTTTACAGTTGTGATATGCATGCTGAATTTGATACAACGCTATAAAAATACCCAAAAGCTATCTTTAACTTTTAATGCTACAGTAGCACTTCTCCTCTGCTGCATACATATCACTTGCTTCCCCTCAGCCCCTGCAGTCAAGATTCATAGGCCCAGACATTGAACTCTCAATCTCTGTCAGCTGGGGAAAGAACAGAAAAGAACAGAAGAGCATTATGCATGCCAGTCTTGCCTATATTAAGCTTTCTAAGTCTTACAACTACTCTCTTTAGTTGATACTTGCACAGCTGTGGGCTGTCCACAGTCCCAAATTCATTCAACCAACAGTCAAGAGTATCCCTCTTACTCCTCTGTAGGTAATTAAAATGATGCCTACATTGCTGTCCAGTACACAGGATACCAGTGGTACTGGACACAGTCTGGGCTAAACTGTACCAAGGCTCACATTTGTACTGGGAGCCAGAATAGTCCCCAGGCAGAAGCCTGTGGCTGTGGTGCATTAGTACGAGTCCAGTAAATATCCTGGAGTCCTGGACACCCCATCTCTGTGCCCTAAACCTGGCACCTTCCCCACTAATGGCAACCATGTCTAGCAGAAGACCTAGAGCAATGGAGACTGTTGCTTTCTCGACAGTTCCACTTATCGGATTTACTGGAGTGTGCATGCCTGAAGACGATGTTGTATAATTGTAAGCAGAGAGCATCAGTGCCAAGCACTGAGGAATGAAATAATTGCAATTGTAAGGTTAATCTGATAACACAATAACAGTGTCTCATTCCTCGTGCATTTAATTGATATCAGCTCCACTATCTAAATTGTTATAAGTGACATTCAATGTAATGGGAAGTGGAGTAACAGTAAAAGCACTTGGATTATCCTGTATTAGAATATGTATGGCAGTCCTTCACTTACACCTGTTGCCGTAAGAAAGTTGAAATAACACCTGTTCATGTTTCAGTTCATTGCTATCAGCTGCAATGTCACAGCATTAAAAAAATGATTGCACACCCTGTACTAGAACCCACGACCATCTGTACTCCATCACTACACTTACACCTGCTGCCACAAGACTAGTTACATGACATTCCATAATTTAATAAGCATTCTTAAGGTCTGTTTGTTAACCGCAGCACAACATCACTTAGTGGATTTGTGTGGTGCCCCGTACAAATAATTGAATGTATCCATTTTCTGTTTTTGGCTGTCTGGGTTCTATCTATTTCCTGATTGGTCCAGTTGTCCAGTTTGTGGACTGCCATGCTTTGTGCAAACAAGAGAAACACAGACATACCCACCATCCATTTCTTCTGTTCATGTGATTGTGCTAAGTGCCACATCACAGAAACACATCCCCCCAAAAAATATATATAATAAAAAAAATTAAAGACAAAAAAGAACAACAGTGGAAAAGTATCTAACATGAGGAAAAGCAATGTATGACATACACACTACAAAATGTTAGTACAGATGAGGTATTTCTACAGAGGTCTGGATTTGATCTCTCAGTGCACTGATCCTTCAGAACACAGTAAGGGTGCCTTACCCTCTTTGCCACATAAACAGCTTTGCAGCAAGGAACTGAAATCATTCTGCATATAACCAACTTCAACATCATCTACAAGTAATATAACACCATACAACTATCATTTGTACATTTATTGTTTTTGGATGTAGTGCACTGAGTGGTTATACAATTAGTTATGATTATTTCTTGCAAGTATACTACTCTGTGTTACCTCTCTGCATTTACTGGTCATTCTTCTTTTATCTGACCAGTAATCTGAGACATGTAGTCTGTAAGTCATTCTATATTACTGGCCTTAAAATCTGTAAGGATATTAAATGGTGACCAGCAACTGGCTCTGCCTCTGTATTTCACCAAGATAGTACCTTCCTATTCTCTTCTCAACTTTGTACTCTCCTTCACCTCAAACTACTACAGCTGTCTTCACGTTTCGCTAGTAAAGGTCTGATTAGAATATCAGATAAACTTGTGGGCCAACTAAGTTTGTGTTATTATGCTCCTAGAAATCTGTTTTAGTGTAGCATCCTTGATTATTGTGCTACTGTTCTATGATCTTTTAACTACTGTACTGTTGTATTGGGCTTTATTAACTACTGCATTCTTAATAATTGTTTTTTGCTTGTATTCTTAATTTTTCTTTGCTTGCATTTGCTTTTCTCCCCGAGTCTCCATAGAAAATGGGCTACTGGCCCAGTCAGACACTACCCGGTTAACAAATGTAAATAAATAAATAATATATAATAAAATATTCAGTTGCCAACAAATGAACCCATGAACTGTGTGTTGCTTTCTTACATTTCCAACCTCGACAAAAGTACATCTAACACTTGTAAGTCTGACCTGACACACCTGCTGGCTGTAGGACAGTCTGCATTGCTGTTGTGTTTACCTTCTTCCAGCCAGTAATCATTCGCAGTTCCAATCCATTAAACAGAAACACTGAGGGGGTACCTCGACAATGTTTACATCTGCTATACAGAGCCAGGGATTTGGGATTCAGCAATTGTAATGAGTTCTCGCCTCATTTGTATATTCACAGTGCTGACAGCCTTAAATCTGCACCAGGAAAAGCAACTGTGTAGCTAGGGAAACTGAAGGTGAGCAGACTTGTTTATTTGATGAACACAGAAGAGAGGCTATTTACTTTGGGATATATCTGCACAGAGGATTACTGATTTTGAGAAGGTATGCCTGCATTTTGTCAGCTGCCTACTGCATATGCTGCCATGTAATTATGAATAATCTGTTTAATAGTTTTATATATGTATATATATATATATATATATATATATATATATATATATATATTGACTAGCAAAGGCTTTTACACTTTTATCTGCATGCATTAGTTAGATGTATAGTAATGGCATGGGCAAGTTTGTTAAGACATCTTACAGGTATACATAATTGACAATACCTTCACATGGAATATTTTATATTAAATCTGTAGACATGTTTCAGAGAGAGGTCATTTAATAGCACTTTTAGCATTTCAGAGATGCTTTGTTAGCCAAATGTGTTATTTGCCTGTTCATTTGAGGATAGGTGAGCAAAGCTGCATTTCTGTTGTGGTGCAAACAAGGATATGTTGCTATTGTTACTTCCTTTTTTGCATCCAGCCTGCACGTATAAGTCAAATATGTCTCTGCTGTCTCATGTTAAGGTAATTTCTCTACAAATCTCCCATCTTTTACTTGGTTACACTACCGAGCAGCAACATGCAAGGATATGCTACCCATTCATATTATTACACATTATACTCCAGGTTCAAGATTTACCTTGTAAATGCAGCAGTTGCCACAGTTTTAGTTCAAGGCTGACTGTGATGCAAAGAGTACACAGCCAATACATGGGGAGGTAAAGGTTGTGAGAGCTTCCTGACATCAGTTTTACTATATATATGTGCATAGGAGGAAGGTTTTAGGCCCCTAGGTGGTGAGCAAGTGTGCTATGCATTGTCTCTTAGCCAATACAAGGGCATATTGAGCATGACTACGTCTGCCTACCCCCACGGCAGCTGATGCTTCCCCCTCTGACTCCTCATCTTCCTGTTGCTGTGGTGACCTTGTCATTGGTGGTTCGAGGTGTGTCCCTTCCCCTTGTTGATCCTGATGAAGCTGTTTTCTCAGGATGATGTTGGGTAATGTGGAACATACTGTGAATAGTTCAGTACATGTACATGGATTGTACTGCAGGGCTCCACCAGGTGTATCTAGGCACCAGAACTGTGAATTCAGCAGCCCAAACCTTAGCTTTATGATATTTCTGGTTTGAGTGTGTGCTTCATTATGGCGTGCTTCAGTGGGTGTGTGTACATTTCTGATGGGTGTCATCAGCCACAGTTCCATTGCATAACCTGCATCCCCCAGTAAATGACAATGTGGGATATCCCCACAGAGAACATCTGGCACATTTGGGAGGTGTGCCATATACGTGAGTCGTGGTAACTGCCAGGGTTGCTAGAACACCCGTTCAAAATGATTCCCTTGGTGTTACACTTAACTTGGCAGGTAACAGAGTGGTAGCCTCTTCTGTTTATGTGGAACCTACCCTGTTCTCTGGGTGGTGCCTTAATTTCTATATGTATGCATTTTGTGACACCCGGTACTTCAGTGTAGTGTGCTACACGGTAGAACTTCTGCATATCTCTGGACCTCTTCTTAGGTGTATGGAGAAAATAGATGTGGTCACTAAAATGTTGGACCATAACCTTCAGGAATTGATGAAGGATCCTAGATGCTGATGCCTGTGACACCCCCAGAATGTCCCCTGTTGGTCTTTGAAAGGTACCTGTAGCTCAGATTCTAAGTGTTACACATATCTTTGTCTCCACTGGGATGGGTTCCCCTCGGTTGGCCATGGCTCTGAGTTGAGGGCGACAGGAGTTGCAGAGTTCCTGCTGTCTGTCTCTATCCACTTTGTAGTGCTGTACAATTTGCACATCATGTAGATTGTGAAAATTTAAATGGGGCCTGAAACCTCTTCTCCTTATTGCCCTAGTTCTATTGGCAGCAACAGGATAGGCTTCAGCCTGTTGCACATACAAATGAATTAAAGCAGCAGCAGTCCCTAGCATTCTTTCTGTGTAGACTCCTTTCTGTGGCTGTATTCCAGTAGGTTTTGGAATTCACAGGGTAAACCAGCACAGTTGTTTTATAGTTGTTGAATAGCTCCACTGTATTGGATTGGTAGATTAGCATGCATTGCAGCTGTTTATGTTGTAATTAGCATACAAAGATGTTTACCTTGTTTGCATAGTGGTGCTGTCCTCTACATGGTTCTTACTGAATTTAAAACTCTGTGCTATGCAATTCGCATATGGTAGAAATGGAGCATGTAGGGTTTTTGAATTTGGCTGACTGTCTTAGGCAGGTCTTTATTTTTTTTCAGACTATGTTAATAAAGATATGCAAATATTTCAGAAATGTACTTTAACTTTTCTCTGCCTCTCACCTCGTTTTAGGGATGTCACATTGTTGTACTTTTCCTCACACTTGATCCTTTGAAATTCAAGCAATATATGTAATGTAGATGATCCTATGAAGCGCTAACAATGTTTGTAAAGATGTACATTGTTAAGTCTCATACCCTTCAGCTCCTGCCATTCTTTTTGGTTATAGTTAAATCTTTATACTGTTTAACTCAATATATTTATTCTACGAATGTTACTCTCATTCCTGGCCAACATATTATTTAGCTTACTAATGTCTCTGGTGTCTGCAGTCACCTGCATTTATTCACACCTTCTGTTGACTTACCTCTCTCTCACAATGTTGAATGTGTTGTCTATGTATTTATCTGTTTTTTCCAGCTGAAGTCTGACATGCATGCAGTTGTGTTGTCTTAGCCATATGGCCTGGCATGTGGCTCAAAAGGGTTCCTTAGCTGTCCATTCAGTCAAACAAACAATAAATATATAAAAAAAACTCTTAAGTGAGAAAATTGGTAGACGATAAAAAGCTTTAAAGATGAACATTTTAATGGGTAATAGGCAAAAAAAGGGAAAAAAGGTTGTATATTGCAAATGCAATTCTCTTGTTACATATGACTGTTAAAGATTAAAAAAACACCCAAACAATGTCATAATATTTTGTATAAAATGGAAAGATTACAAAAATAAAGAATCCATTCTAATTCATACCACATGCACAAATTTTGATGTGTAGTAGACACATCACAAGATCCAAATATTTATTTCAGCTGTTAGTTAAAAGTTGCAAATTACCCTACAACTGAATTGATGAAAGGGACTTATCATTGTTCCACATAAGATATCAGCAATGTAGGGTATTTCATTGTGAATCATTGCCATTGCAGCTTTGTATATTACATTTAACATATTAATGTAGTGCAGTGAATAACGTAAAACATAAATGGAGCTAGGAAACCACATCAAGCAGCAGCTAACAGCCTTCCCCTCTTTGAACACAACTTGACAATTTATAGCTGCTTCAGTAAACATTTGACTATTTGACAGCAAGTGGTTAAGACATGCTTTGATGATATATGGGTAATAGCTGTCCTTGGGAAATGCAGGAAAAACAGTCAGAGAAGTAAAATGAATTCATAACAAAATAAGCTAGAGTGCAAAGCTTGACATAAAGGGCAAGAGAGAATGTTTACATACCTGGGAGCAGATAAAGGAACAGAACAACACAATGAACAAATGAAACCAAAGTATTTGTTTTTGGAGGCTCTAGAAAATTCTGGAAAAGAATTTCCCAAAATGAAGTTAACTGCCAACCAACAAATACGTTACCTATCATCTGAGATCATGCAGGTCTGATGTGGAAAACAAGTTGTAAAGAGAAGGGTGAAGGCTGCCAGCCTAGCCAGATAGAATCTTATAGACAATTCTATCATTTGTAAATATGAATGTAAACTACAGGCTTGTTGTCTTAAATGTAAAGAAATACTTTTACATGTGGAACTGGAAATAAATATGACAACAGTGCACTCTACTGACCAAAGTAAAGTATGTGGTGACCCTTTGAAATAGCAGTGGTGCCGAAAAGTCTAGATGAAGAAATTCTTTCTGTTGTTTTAACCAAGAGTTAAATTGCTAGATTTAAACATGCAAATGTATTTTTATTGCTCTGTTCCTGACCAACTGCAAGATAACAAAAGGGAGATGTTAAGAATGTAAATGCAGTTAATCTATCAGCCTGGGAACACAAGGAAAGTGTGAAATTATGTAATGTTTTATCAGAACTGCAGTTTCAATTTAAACAGAGAGAATCAAAAGGCATTACACATTTTTGTCTCAACATCCAACTCACAGGACTGCCTTATGCTCTCTTTATGTAAGTAGTATGTTAGAACTGTGTTTTCTCCTAGAAGTATCTAGGAATTAGAAAAGATTAGACTAAGTGTTTTTCTGTGATGTCAGAACTGTACTACTGAATTATTTTAAGTATTTATGTGTGATCTCTGAACTTTTGACTAGCACTGTATAGAAGAAAGTATGGCCTTGTGGTTTTGATTATTTGTTATTAAATATTTTAAAACTTTTTAACTGTGGCTGGGTTTGTGTAGAGATAATTTAAGCTCTAGAGTACATTGCATATTTATAGTGAAAACTCTACATAGCCACTCTAATAAGCCTTTACTGTAGTCATACTACCAATTGGATAATAATATTGCACAGTAATAACTGGGCACCCTTTTAGGGGCCTGTGAGTAGCTGATAAGTATTAGCTGGGTGGTGGCAATAATTACTACTGTATAGTCTGGGTAAAAGAGGCACAGCTGGAGAACCTGTGTCAGACTTCCCCAGAAGTGTCTGTGTGGTTGTATAAACTCTCATTTCAAAGTGTGTGTGTGTGTGTGTGTGTGTGTGTGTGTGTGTGTGAGCTTCTTGGGCAGGGACACGGAGCACTGGTTGGACAGAGAGGGTGCTGGAGATTTTATCTTGCCCAGCTAGGCTGAGATCTGGACCCAATAGCTGTGCCAGTGGGGAGTCTTATTGGGGACCTGGAGAGCAAGGGAGCGACCAGCCCCAGACTGACTGTGATCTCTGTGTGCTCTTAAGGGAAATTGCACTTTACTATGTGTATTTGTTATCCTTTCCTCATATATGAGATGCCCTCTCTGGTGTTAGTGGTGAGGATTGAGGCTCCTTGATTGCTGGGCCAGGGCACGGGCATCACACAAGTCACTAAAAGTGCCAGACTCATTCTGCGTAATAAAAAGGCAGAGTGTGTTCCGATATTCATAAATGTAGTATGCATTCAGCTGCAAGGGTCTGCAAAGGTCTGCTGGCTTGTCAGTAAGAAGATTTATAGAGCTAAGTAAAGCCCCGTCAAGCTGATGCACAACTAAACAAAAAGAGACTTGCAAACTGTTGTACACACTGATTGATAAAAAATAATAATAATTAATAAAGCAGTTGATTATATAAGATTATTATGTTTTGAAGAATTATAACTTGTATTATATTTATGAGGTTTACTATCATAAATTCGAAGTTCAAAACATAAAGATATCATAATAGTGGTTCACATGAGTGACATGCGGAATATTAATTAGGTCAAAATATTGCAAAAGACATTGGTTTGAAACCAGTGCAAAAGATTTCAAACCCAAAATGTTTGTAAGTAACACAGCAAATTCTCCACTTACCATTCCTTTCAGTTATCTGCCACCTTTTAAGCAGTAGTACTGTACCATTTCAGTACTGCATGGCACTCTAATCACGTTTTTGTGTGTGTGGGGGGGCAAGCCGCCTGCATCCCATGCATCTTCTATATTCCAACTCCTAGATTTCACTACAGTGCAGAAAAGGGTACATTTCCCATTCCACACTGTACCGCAATCTGTAGTCGTAACATCGACCACTTCTAAGCGAATGTACAATAGCATTTGCTGCAATGGACTCTCAGAGACATGATGGTCGGCAATATGGGAATCATTCACCCGGCATTTGCCATTCCTATATTTGCAGAACCATTCTTCTTCATTTTAATAGTAAACCTATTTATGAGCAGAGACTAAGATGACTACTAGATTTTTAAAAGATAGATTTTTATCCCCTAAATTGAACACATTTTAATATGCAGTAAATAAGATGACAAGCACGCCTGGGTCTTTTTAATGCCTGCAAGCTCTTAAATCCTTCAACTAGACCTACTTTTTGAAATAAGTTATCCACACAGGTTAATACAACAAACCAATACAATGGCTATTAAATGTCTTTTCAGGTGCAGTAACAATGAAGAATGTCTGGCTGTAACCTTGTAAATATGAGTAACAATGAAGAATGTAATGTCTGGACGTAGCCCTGTAAATATGAATAACAATGAATGCAGTGTCTGGATGTAACCCTGTAAATATGAGTAACAATGAAGAATGCAATGTCTGGACGTAGCCCTGTAAATACGAATAACAATGAATGCAATGTCTGGATGTAACCCTGTAAATATGAATAACAATGAATGCAATGTCTGGATGTAACCCTGTAAATATGAGTAACAATGAAGAATGCAATGTCTGGACGTAACCCTGTAAATATGAATAACAATGAAGAATGCAGTGTCTGGACGTAACCCTGTAAATATGAATAACAATGAATGCAGTGTCTGGATGTAACTCTGTAAATATGAGTAACAATGAAGAATACAATGTCTGGACGTAGCCCTGTAAATATGAATAATAATGAAGAATGCAATGTCTGGATGTAACCCTGTAAATGTGAAGCTCCAGTGCCTTGCCCAAGTGGGTTTGCTAATGAAGAACCAAAAGAAGGTAGCCTGATGTAATGTTTTAAAACTGATGATTTTGGAGACTATATCAGTGGAAAGAGCTTTAGCAGAGCTGATCCAACAATCAGAAACCAAATGCTTCTTCCCTCTTTACTCCTCTACAACTTCAGATAGCCCCCAACAGACATACAGATAGACACACACACACACACACATATTTAAACTCAGATATACTGACCCATTGTAACTCGCACATTGTCACCAGCACAGAGAATCATAGATACTGGCGTACTGTCTCACAGACACACACAAACACACACAGGTGCGCACACACACACACACACACACACACACACACACACACACACACACACACACACACACATGTAACTCCATAGCTGCCACTTTCTTTCCATATGCATGCCAAGGTCTCAGTACCCCCTGTTTTGCTGGTTATTGTACACATCCTCCTCCTGAATTACATACTCATGGATAGAACAACAACTCCTTGACAATGGAGTCAGGAGCACAACTGGCTTCTCTGTGTTCCACTTGGCACATAATGTATAACCATTTCAGACTTATTTTCCATGTCTGCAGAGCATAGCATGTGTGCATCTTACTCAAATGAGTGGAGTTTGTGCTGTGTAGTCACAATCACTAGCCCTTGCCTCATTACATAAGGAAAATTACGTTAGGTTACAACATCATGTTTCTCTCCACAGTCAACAGTCCTGCTGGACCATCGGTGCTTTACCATTAATTGTACTTATTAGTATGCATTCCATAGTCACTTTATTTACTACTGTGCACATTTTTCTTTTTGCCCATTGTTGACATTAACTCTTATTTTCTGACCTGGCAGTCCACACTTATTCAGATATAACTTTTGAATGTATTTTTGGACCGTACACCATAATATGCAAGTTTATTAATAATGAAGTGTTTTGTGATCCTTTGTGTGTATGTCTGAATACCAACAGGAATGCTGCATTATGTCCTGTTACTCTGTGTTTCCTTTTTTTGTGTTACGGTATGTGTGATTTCCCTGCATAACCTCTCAATGTAGTCCAGTTTTATGAAAAGTGCCCATTTTGTTGACAGTCATTTTATTGGAATGTGAGAAAACTACTGTTATTACCTTTGAGTATTTTATGGAGAATGACCCATAAGGTAAGGGTCTAGAAATGGTTGGATGCTAGGTTAAGCCAGAAAGAAACAAACTCTGGCATCACTCACCTGACTGGCTAATGTTATGGTCTGGTCATTCCATTAGTGACCCGATTGGTATGCCTGCCTGTCACATTTCTCATGATTCTGCAAGCCATCTCAGTAGACAAGCAGTTGCCGCCACACCTCTGGAATTAACAGTGTCCAAAATTGATGCCAGAATACCACAGTAGACCTCTTCAGACCACTTTCAGAAGAAGAGCCTTCTCCTTCTCTTTAAAAGTGGCTACAGAGGGCACTACTGAACCTTCCAGCTCACCTAACCATCACCCCCCCCCCCGCAGTGACAGGCAGTCGTGGTGGCCACAAGTTATTTGGTTCCAGTGGCTTCAGCTGGCACAGACTGAGGTGAGTCTGCCCTCATCTCTTCCTTTTCCAGAATGACACTTACAGAAGAATGACACAGTGGGGAAAATTATTGCATATAACATACTAGATGTACAGTCACAGTTGTACATTGGACAGGTGCAGTAATCAGACAAACTCCATTGCTGGAAAAGTTGCTCCTGCATTCTGCAACTTTCAGCCGTCTTAACATCATGCTCCTGTATTACTAGAAAACAAAGTTTTCTCTCCTAAGTTAACATGTAAGCTAGCCAGGAATAAAAAAAATATATATATATATATATATATATATATATATATATATATATATATATATATATATATATATATATATATATATATATATATATATATATGTATATAAATATATATATAGATATATGGGTTCCTATCATGTAGTTCGAACGTCATATCGTCGAGACGATAAGTTCTTATTTGTAAAAGTTTGAGCATTTCAATGGAAATCTCCATAAGAGGAGGTTTCCATTTTGTTCAATGGGGTGCGATCTCGGAGTTGGTATATTTAAGTAGTCGGGGGTGCAGGGGGGTTTGCCCCCTGCTTAAAACAGTTTATTTTGTTTTCCGTTGTTTTTTTGTTTTTTTTTATCCATAGTTGAAGTTTTGTAACTTTGAACATAGTGGTTTGAACATTACGTGTTCGAAGTTATAAGACTTTGACTATGTGATATAAACCCTATATATATATATCTATATATATAGCTATATCTATATATATATATATATATATATATATATATATATATATATATATATATGTCTGTGTGTATATATAAACTCGTGTGTGCGTTTTGACTCTTTCTTAATTGCTGCAGCTTCTAAAGGAAATATATTTACTATTCAGTCCAGTTCATACATCATTTGCAAATTCATCACTCTCTCCCGAAGAAATGAACATCACTACAAAACAACTGAAAAAGTTAACTGGCTACCAGTGAAACAAAGTGCTGACTTTCTACTTGCCTTTCAGCTATTTAAACTTCTCAGGAATGATATATCTCTCCATCTAGCTTCCAAACTATTCAGAAATGCACCAACATACAACCTTAGACATCTTAACCACTTGTGTCTTCTCCTCCAAACCCCACAAACTAGGCTTCACAGCACAGATCATGCTTTTGCAGTCATTGGTCCCAAACTGTGGGAATTTCTCCCTTCTTTTTTTAAACATCATTCCTCTTACCCCATTTTTCCAATTAGAAATAAAAGCACATTTTAAGCCTCTAGTAAAATGCAACTTCTATCTGTCTGGTCTTATAACTTTGCCTCTTCCTTTTCTTCTTCCATCTACATACTTTACTGTGATTCTATTTTTAGTTGTGATTCTTTCAGTATGCCTACTCTGATTTCTACTGTGTATCTAATATGTTCATGTATTATAGGGGGTTTTCAGACACTGTATATAATATCATTTATCTGTTGCCTTTATACCCTCAAGCCAATTATCATATTGACTTTGTATGTAATATATGTATATATTGCATTTAGTTATTCACTCTGTATCTAATGTCATGTATCTGTTGTGTTTTTCCTGGGCTGATACTGAGATAAGTCTAACTGGTTCAGTGCTCTAGCCTGGTTAAAAGATTCAAAATTAGCCCAAAATAAATGATTGACCAAGCCCACCATCACATCTGTCATGCATCTGGTCAACCTGTATGACGATATGTGTGTCAGTGTGTGCTATAGTAGCACTGTATTGTGAACTATGTCCAAAGCTAGTTACGAAAATAAAATTGCCAAAGATTCCAAAGACAACCACAAGGCATTCTATAACTATGTCAAGAATCTAAATGGCAATGCTCAGATCTGCTCTGAGCTAAAACAGAATGGCATTAAATATACTGATCCCAAGGATATTGCCAATATCCTGGCAGATCGATTCAGTGCCAACTTCACACCCCTCTCACCCCCTAAATGGCCCATCTCAATACCGGAAGATTGCCAAATTCCGGTAATAACGGCCACACAGGTAAAAAACGCACTAAGAATACAGCATCCATGGGACCAGATGACATCCCGGGCTGTGTACTACATGAACTACAATATGAACTGGCACCTCACCTAAGTGTCATGTTTAATCATAGCCTCACCTCAGGTTTTGTGCCCACTGAGTAGCGCAGAGCTACAGTTATCCCACTCCACAAGGGGGGATCCACCTTGGATCCCGGAAACTACCATCCCATCAGTCTGACAAGCCTTATCTGCAAGGCCATGGAGCGTATTATCATGGAACTTATAAACAAAGACATTGGCAACCTTCAAACACTGGATCCCACCCAGTTTGGGTTCGTGAAGGGCCAATCTTGTCTTCTGAACCTGATTGACTTCTTCGAATCAGTCTCCAAAGCCATGGACAAGGGTAAGGTGGTCCACACAGCCTATCTAGACCTTGCCAAGGTCTTTGACACCATCCCCCACTCTGGAATTATAGATAAACTTACTAAGCGGGGGGTTAATCCCTACGTCCCCCAATGGGTTTCTAACTGGCTTACTGATAGAACCCACACTGTAAAAGTAGCCGACTCCAAATCTAGCTCCATACAAATGACAAGTGGAGTACCTCCGGGTTCAGTCCTGGGACCGCTCTTGTTTGGCATCTTCTTCTCTTAAGTACAGGCCAACAATAGGGGACTCTGGCTAACAAAGTTCGCAGATGACTGCAAACTGGGAGCCATTATTGAATCCCCAAATGATGTGGATACTCTACAAAAGGGCCTTACAGAAACAGATGCTTGGTGCCAGAGCCATGGGCTCAAGCTCAATGCCAAGAAATGTATAGTTATCCCTTTTGGGAAAAAAACATGTATCTGTGAATTACCATATAGGTGGCAGTACACTAAACACCAAAAGTGTGATAAGAGACTTAGGGACACATGTGGACAGTGGTCTCACCTTCGATAACCACATCGCCACAACAGTCAGTAAATCCTTCTATGTGGCACACCTCATCACTATGGGCTTTTCATCCAGAAAAAAGGAGGTCATTGTCCCACTGTACTCATCCCTCATTAGACCTATTATAGAATACAATGCCCCATTTGGTATGTACCTCTCAATACATCTGCAACAACTGGAAAGGCCGCAGAAATACCTCACTAAAAGAATCACAGGTCTAAAGCAGATGCCCTACGCTGACCACCTTAAAAAACTCCAGCTATACTCTGTCGCATATCGTCTACTCAGAGGCGATCTCTGCTTAACATACAAGGCTATGTCAAACCCAGAGCTGTTGGACATGCTACACTTAAAGAAATCTCAATCCCTCAGAGCCACACGCTCCAGGGATCTAAACCTTGTCATCACAATAAACAAAACATGCTGGAGGGATAGGTTCCTGACCCAGAGACTCCCCAGACTTTGGAATAGATTGCCCATACATGTCAAGCAGAGTGCCTGTTTGGCCCTCTTCAAAAGAAACCTTGACGATTGGATGGAAGAAAGGAAATTCACCCCGGGGATCACGTCAGTCACCCTGCTAGACAGGGGTCCAGGGAAGTAAATAGTGTGGGAAGAAATAGCCAGGGAATTGTTATGGCTAGGCTTGTGTAGGCCCTAGGGCTGATAGCCTAGTACCAACCTATGAACCTATGAACTATTGTGCATACAAACACTATGTGGAATGGCAAAATCTAAGTGATGTCCATTATCGCTTTCCAACACGATCATGTTTTGTAGTACTGTGCATGCTAAAGGAGGTTATGTGGGCAGACAATGTTGTCACGTGTGTCCCAGCTTTTATAGGTTCCACTAATGGATGGTCTATCTCAACTTAGAGATGGTGTTATGTGTGTGTGTGTGGGGGGGGGGGGCACCACCATGCCTTCAGGACTATCCCAGACACTTGTCATTAATGAGCAGGTGTTAATGAGCAGGTGTGCCTGTCACTGACTCAGGCACAATTTGTTTCAACCCACAGCAATGTGCATATGGACACTATTTTGCCCAGATTTGAGAACAATGTGCTACGACTGCATGGTGACATTAAGTATAGGGACAGGGAGCAGGCAATGCTGCTGAGCTCATTGGTGCCAAACGTTACCTCCACAGTCAAATGGTTGTAAATCAACATGACAGTGGTCTTTGATAGCATAAAAATAACATCTGTTTAAACAGTGTAAAAAATCATCATAGTGCTGTAGTCCTGGCAGCATAAAGAGAAAGCTCTGCTAAGAGATTCATATGACTGAGTAGGCACTATACCTGGTGCCTTTATCCTAAGGGTACAATGAGGATTTTAACTGGCTTTAATTTGGTTAGGAGACTACCTACAAACCTGCTAAGGAAAACAGAACTAATAACGTTGAATACTGTCTTATCTTTGTGACATAAAGAGATAAATCCCTGATTAGAACCCAGACAAAATGAGTTTGCTTAGCAGTCTGGGTGCTGGAAGAGCTGGGCACAAGTGGCAATATAGGATTGCCCCATCTGGGGGTGGGGAGTGTACTATGTTTCCCAGTAGGCCACAAAGGCAGTTACGTGAATGTCTGACTAGGTTCATTTCAACAGTTTAACACAAAGTAGTTTTGTAATGCCAGTAAGCCTGCCTCATACAGCCATGATCTCATGCCAAAGTCTCAGTGGTTGCATGTCAACGGAATAAAAAGCAGCCTCACATAGCCTTTTGCTGCACTGTCAAATGGTTCATTTTACATCATTTGTATGTAGCATGTGAACATAAACTGATTCATTCGAAATAGCTGATAACTCTCCATATATCTTTCATACAATACGACACAAAATGCAGATCCAAAAATATTTGTATCAAAAAGAAGTCCTTTTACCTTCAAACCCATGGAACTAGTTAATACATTTGGGGCCTGTTTATTAATATTGCATAATCAGATGTTCCCATTAAAAGAATAAAAACAAATTAAAAAAAAACATGCAGTTTGCTTTGCTTGTATTGTGCAGTATCAACTGTAAAGCCTCAAATGCAAAATATACAATGTGTGTGGTCTTTCAGTTGGTTTCCTGTGTGAACCATGAACAGCTAAGGCAGCTGTGCAGTACAGGTTTAAAATAAAGATTAGTACAAACCTTACTAACTGATTTGTCTTGGCCTGTACTATTTACATATTTAAAATGAAATAGTAAGCAAGCGTGCTACCATCCATAACCTAGCATTTGTTACTGTTCATTAGTCGGCAAGAAACTGCTACAGTTCTGAAGGAGAAGTAGGAAGCCCTGCACTTACTGGTGTTTGATTCCTTCTTGTGTATAGGGGGCTTCTCTTTCTCTGTTTTATTTTTCCATTGCTATGAGTATGTGAGCATGTTAACTCCCAAAAAACAAAATTCTTCATGTAACGTTTTTATGGGTGTCACAATTACAAAGCTTATGCTTTCAATTAGAGTTGTCATTTGAGGCGCATCCTATTGTCTAGATTTTTGGTATCTGTTGCCAGGAATGATTTCCATTCTGCCTTACCTGAACTGCAAAATGTATTTAATGTGTAGATATTGTGTGTGTGTCAAACACAGAAATGCATTGTGAAGTAGATCAGGCTGTGATATTGGCTAGGTTACCACTGAGAGCATGAAGTGCTACTTTTTTTAAAGCTGAAGTGATATGTGATCATAAAAGAATCTAAACAGTCTGAAAGTGTGTCATAACCCTGTGTCATCTATCCAGTCCTTTTATAGAAAGTAACCATATTCAGTTATGGAAAAAGGAAAACAGACTAGACTTAAAGCTGGCTACTGCATGACCAAAGTTTACCTTCTCAGCCTGAAGAGGTAAGACAGAAATATTAGGAAGCAGAATATACTACTTTAAGACGGAGCTCAAACAAGAATATCGGAGAAAATTATGTGTGAATTTAACATCTGCCTTAAAACATAGCCAGGCACATACTGTAAGTACGATCATCTGGTTTACATTGTCTTTAAAGAGTAAGAGATTACTTTTGGACTGGATAATTTGGACCCCTCAAGGCAAGTGTCACTGGAAATAGAAAAAGCATTACTGACCTAAATCAAGTCTTGTAATGGAATAATATTTGTCTCTAACACTGTGACACTCTTGCCTTAGGCAGTTTATGTAGTACCTACCAGCTGTTGTTTAAAGAACACAAATAGCATTGTACAGTGCCACATATCATGCACACAGTGAAGCAGGCTGTATGCTCAGATTTATTTGCAATGTTTAGAATTCATTTGTTGTCACACACCAGAGTACAGGTAACCAGTCTGCAGACAAGAACGATTTCTAAGTTTAAATTGTCCAGGACTCCCATTTTCCAGTGAATACAAGAATACCCTGAACTTAAACATTTCTCAACAGCTGGTCTCATTCAGTATACCTAATATTTCATTTTCTGAGTGCACGGTTTTCATCTTTGTGTTATTTTAAGGTATACAAGATCTTGTAAATATAAACTGACTTGTTTTAATCTTAAGTAAAAACTAAGTGCCATGTTTTAATTTTAAGTAAATGTTTACCTTTTTACTTAGCTACCCATCAGAGGAGAGTATTTACTGTCTGTTAAATGGATGGTTAGCATTCTGGCTTACAGAAGCTGTTAGAAATTGTGTTTTCCCCTTAATACGGTTCAAGATGAGGTAACTCTATAATTTTAAATTCAGTTTTTGGGTCTGGGCTGTGTTCCTGTCTGCATTCTTCTTGCCAGAATGAAAGTCCGGATTTTATTTTGATTTGGATACTTATAAAAGGTTAATAGTTCTGAATGAAAGCATATTAGAAGGTGGTTATTATATACGTTTTAATCAGTTCCCTGAGACTTTCCTCAAGGGCTGAAGTTGAAGAAGCATGCTGATGTACCTTCCGGAAACAAGGTCACAGTGCTGCTTCATCTTCCACTTTTAATAAAATTCAGCCTTTTGTCTAGTCTCTGTAGAGTTTGCTTTTGTCATTTTATAAATTTATAATAGTGGTCTTAATCAGCTGCTTTTACTTAGTGAAAATAAATTAGGCCTTTCCCATTTTTAGTCTTTAGTGCTTCTGTATCATATAGGGATGGTCGACTGTCAAAATACTGTTCAGATTTCCCAATGCTGGGAAAAACAGGGGATACTATAGACTAAACAAATGCTAAACCTAAAGGAAAACAAAATACATGGCTCCCATTTTTGTCCTGAGAATATGGTGGCACCGTAGCGCAGAAGATAGTGTTATCGCCTCACAGGAAGAGGTTCCCTGGGTCGATTCTTGGCTGGGGTGCTTTCTGTGTGGAGTCTGCATGTCCTCCCTGTGTTTGTTTAGGTTTCCTCCAGGTGCTCCAGTTTCCTTCCACATTCCAAAGACATGCTGTATGTAGATTGGATACCCTAATCTGGCCATTGGTACAAGTGTGTGTGCTGAGGAAGAATTACTGTGGCAGGGCTAGCCACCCAGCAGTGTAAACCTTGGCTTTAGATGATCATCACTGTTGAAGTGACACCCTGACCCCATGTGCAGAAAGGGGTTATGGATGGATGCTCTTTGACCATTTGGATGACCTGTGTTTTATTTGTAAAAAATATGTCACACTTTCTGCCTTTTTTGAATTCTTACAAAATAATGATGGGGGAGGGGTGGCTGTTGTTTACTGTGTATATGTATTTACTGTTGCTTTTTTGGTTGTGTGGCTGTACAGTCAGGTTGGTGAAAATTCGTATTCTGGTAATGGTAGTAAGCCTGCAGATGTTACCAAGTTTTGAACCCAGCTAGCATACATCCAATGCTCTTAGTATTAACAGAAATACTATTACGCACATACATTATGAGAATAACAACAATCAAAATTCAGGAAAAATTAGTGCAAAGGAGTTATTACATAACTGTGTAAGGAATTTTCTAAACAACAAAATCAAAGTAAAATAGCAGCCAAGGACTGAGCAAAGTATGTTTCATATAAAAGAGTTCGGAATCTTTACAAAAATATAGCTAACAGTAATTTGTTTCCATTTGGGAGATATTTTAAATTGCATGATTAAGTGTAATTGGTGCAGTGTGTGATGCCTAATGAATGCAGGAAATTCCTAGCTAATTAATGGCTATAAATACTGGATACATAATAGATATGACTGTAATAGTATAACAGCAAATTCCTGCCATATTAATGGCCATAAGCTCTGGATGTGTAATAGGTATGATTGTAGCTGTACAGATGTCACATAAGGTGTTACATGCATGTGTGCTCCTTCTCTGTGGTATTTTAAGATGGCTATCATGAAGCTGAAGGTTAATTATAAAAACAGGAATGGGAATTTAAAAGTGCCTCGGTTCTGCCATGCAGTTTATGCTGGAGATATTACTTTTTACATCTGCTGTACAATCTGTATAGTGGTAACAAAGAAAAAAATGATTAACACATGAATCACAATTTTTAAATTTGGTACTGTGCTACCAATAGTCCTTCAGACCCGTTGGTCTTACATTATAGAGTGCATGTACTTTGTATATATTTTATATACTGTCTTTAAAATGTTTTTTTTTTTTTTTTTGCTTAGATAAAGTCTGTTAATCAGATAATTGTAGTGTACTAATCTATTTAAACCATTTGAATTTCAACTCAGTAACCCTTCAAAGGCAGTTTTGCTAAGAATATCAGGGTGAGTGTAGTAAAGACTGATTTCTACAGCGTTATCCTTTTCATGCATGTTTTATTTGTACGG
>NC_056732.1:1001439533-1001447033 GCF_019279795.1 Protopterus annectens | reverse complement strand
ATTTAATTACTACAAGAATATATAAAAACCTTTTCATATACTGCATCCACATATAAAAATATGCATATAAAACCATATACTTATGCTACTATGATAAATTTACAAATATAATAAAATATCACATATATATAAATACAGAAGTATATATAGGGAATAAATGTATAAAAAGCAACACTAATAGATGGATCATTTATGTAGCCTTCTTCTTTTCAAGGCAGGTTTAATGGATGCACGTTCATTCAAACCTTTACCCCTATCACCCCTCAAAACGATGATCCAACATGTTTCCCTGTACTCTGTGTATGTCCTAATATCCCCTTGTCTAAGACTGTTGTTAATGGATTCAATGACTCTAAAATTAAAGGTGTGCTCTGTACCTGATTCATTTACATGTTTAGAGAGTGCATTATTTAATAACTTCTTCCTGATACTATACAAGTGTTCTCTAATACGATCGCGTAAGACTCTATTAGTCTACCCAACGTAGAATGCATGGCATATATTACATACTGTCAAATACACTATATTAGAGGACATACAATCATGATGACCTAATTTAAAGGATTTACACATATCTGGATGAAAAAAACCCTTCTCAATACTAATATAGGGACAATAATTGCATGAGCCACATGGCTTAGTAAACCCATAATCCATACAGCCTCTATTCTCTTTCCTGTGACACAACAGCCTTTTCAGGTTCTTATGATTCTTATACCTAAAACTAGGGGTTTGACCAACAATATCCCCTATGTCACTATCAACCAAGAGAATAGGCCAAAATTGCTCAAAAAGTTTCATAACATACCCAGTGTAACTTGAGAAATATAATGGGACTTTGGTAAATCTAGTCCCAGTATTAACAAGAGGGGTAGATATAAACTCATTCGGGCCAAAATATGGTTTGGCTCTGGTTTCCCTCAAAGATGTGAGGTCATTCCATTGCCTCTCCAACTCTGCATGTGAATAGCCTCTTTCTATCAAATTATCTTTGAAATCTGTCTAAGTTGGATTGAAGCAGAGTACCATTCTGCCTGATTGTTATTTGGAAGTATCCTTCGTTTGGCTGCTTTACCTGCAACATGGTAGCTCTGTAGTTGGTTTGTGCTATATATTTTTATCTGTTTATTTTTGTGACTACGGAGCTTTTATCCCCCGGTTTACTGACTATTTTGACTTTTATATTTTTTATATTTTATATATTTTTGTCAGTAACTGGTGGGGACATGGCTGTTGAACTGAATGTAGATATTGAACTTGATTACTCTCCTGGCATGGAAGCTAATGCTGCACGGATGAATTCTGGAACTAATGACCAATCGGAGGCTACATTGTTAACTGAGAGGCGTAGCCCAGGTCCCGACGTTTTGTCAGCGAGGTTTGGACAGTATCTGATTAGAGATCATGTCAGTTTATGGGGAAATGACCTGTGTATGTCGTCGGAAGAAGTTACTGGACTAGCTGGCGACTTGGATAGAGTGCATTCTTGTATTGAGGGCTTGGAGAAAGATTTTCTGCGATACAAACGTTTGCAACTCCAACGCCTTCATTTTGAAGCCTGCCTCGACTGGAAGATCGTTCCGAGAGGCCTGCGTGTATTGAATATGCCAAGTCAAGGCACTCAATACCCTGAG
Source organism: Protopterus annectens (assembly GCF_019279795.1). Classification (NCBI taxonomy): domain Eukaryota; kingdom Metazoa; phylum Chordata; order Ceratodontiformes; family Protopteridae; genus Protopterus; species Protopterus annectens. The sequence goes on along the minus strand of NC_056732.1, from coordinate 1,001,445,399 downwards.
CTTTTAGCAAAATGGCAGAAACTAAATTTAGAGGTGAGTGCAAGCTATATGAAGCTCCTTATTGACTATTTTAAACCGGAGGAGCAGCGTTTGCAAGCCCTCCTTGTACAGAAGCAATTGGAGCTTTTTAACTGTTTTTCTGAGAATGTGTATGGAGCACCTTTTGAGATGCTACTAGATAGGGTAGCAGTCCTTGAACGACAACTTATCCAACAGAAGAAGTCTAAGATTATAAGAGACACTCGTGATTTTAAAGTGGGCCATGTATTTTTATGGCCCCGCTTTGGACAATCTAACATTAGTAACAACAATGTCAGTTCCATTTCTGATAATAATGCTCCTAATGCTATGAATTCATTAAATGTTTCTAATATTGAAATTAGTAGTAATAGAAATGCATGTAAGAGAGTGTCAATGCCTGTTGAAGGCATACGAAATGTTGCCAGTCCTATTTATGATGTTTCACACGTCTCTGTAGAGCAAGCTCTAGAATGTAATGATCTAAGAAACTTCTCTAATGATAAGGTGGGTCAAAGTCATTATAGAGAACCTGTAGATGTCCAGGGTTCATCTAAGGGGTTAGACCCTGTCTTGAATTCTAACAATGTCACTAATGAAGGGATGTCCTCAGTGGACAATTTACCCCCACATAGTTTTGTTAACCACCCTGGAACTAATACCTGTCCTACGAATACTGAACAGGTTGTTAGACCTAAAGTATCTAAAGGTAATACCTTTGGTCATAACTCTAATAGTAATGGCGAATCTGGTTACCTGCCTTCTTTTCCTTTACCCGTTCGTGTGAACAGGGGAGGGGGGAGAGGGAGGTCAACCAGCAGGAACAGGTACAAGAGGAAGTTGTCAGGCGAAATTCAACAGAATCAAACTATAAAGAGAATGTGGAACAAGGACGTTTCACACTAATCCATAATATTTCTAGATATGACCTCACGTTAGATGAATGTAATATACTACAGAAAGGTTTGAATTTTATACCTACCCGTCCTAGGAAGTTAGAAGATACTATACTTGACCTAAAGATTTTTTGCAGGGATGTTATGCTATGCCTTACATTTGGCAATCAGGATTGTGATACTGTAGAGACAGAGAGAGTAAGGCCCTTCTTAAGGAAACCAAGTTCTTACACCCCTCTCAATCATCCACTAGTTGAAGCCTATAGTAAGTTAACTGAAGATGAAATCTTTCAGTTTTATGACAATAGAACAAGAAATTCTTTGAGATCCTTGAAACAAAATCTAACTTTTAGGGAATACTTACGCCAATATGGTCCTTTGGTATTGGGAAAAGGCTATGATTTTTGATAAACCAGAATGGATGCAATACATACATTTATATACACGTTTTGTGGACGATATTTTCTTTTTCTGGAAGGGTGATGTAACATCTTTGAATGGTTTTTTAGACTATTTACACTCTACTACTACATTCTTGAAGTTTACTAAGAAATGTTCAACCACAAATATTGATTTTTTAGATGTATGCATATCACAAAATGAAGCTGGTTTTTCATCAAGCTTATTTAGGAAGGAGTGCTGGAAAAACACAATGCTTTGTTTTGATAGCATGCACCCCCCGATATATGTTTTCTAATATTGTTCAGGGCCAGATTGGCAGAATTTCCAGATTGAATTTGGATGACATAATGTTCGAATGTGAAATGGTCAATTTAAAGAACAATTTTGTAGAAAGGGGTTATAGAAAAGAACTGGTTAATAGAGTGGTTGGTACCAATCACACAAAAAGAGATAATAGATTTAAGCCATGGCTTAAATGTACTAAAGGAGAAGTAAGAACACCTAACATTAAACATAAATTTAATGAACCGAGATTATTGTTTACATATAGCAGTAATATAGGAGACATCAGGGAAATTGTCAATAGAAACTGGAATATTTTGAGGGGAGATAATAAGTTAAGAAATATAGTGGGGGCTTATCCACAATTTGGTTACAGGAGAAACAAGAATCTGAAAGATATTCTCTGTAAAGAGAAAACAGCTACCCAAACTTGTATCCTTAAAGAAAAAATAGGTAGTGTCCCATGTGATATTGTAAAGCATGCCAATTCATAAATAAAGATTATATCTTTATACATCCAGTTAATGGACATGTCTTTAATTTTAAAGCAAAAGCCACCTGTAGGACAAGCAATTTAGTTTATATAGCGGAGTGCACTAAATGCACATGTTTTTATGTTGGCAAAACCAACAATATGTTTAAGGTAAGAATATTGCAACACATGTCCTCATTTAGGAATAAAGATGCACATAATGCTTTATATAAGCATAGTGAGACCCATCCTACACATAATTTTAAATTTAAAGCTGTTGTTAATGTTGTCATGAACAATAGGGGGGGTGATGTTAAACTATTAACTGAATCTATGGAGTCCAAATGGATTTTGGAGTTGATGGCCCACAGAACTCCAGGCTTAAATGACTGTGTACCTTTAAAGCCAGCCTTGCAGAAAAGGTGGGCTTTTTATTAACTTTCATTGGTTAATTTGTATTTTAAATATCAGGAATTGCTTTGAGTATGTGATCTGATGAAGGGTTTTAACCCGAAAGCGCTTGTCAGTGGATATTCATTTTGTTGGAGTTTCTTACCAACTTTGGATACAATCATTGTGTATTTTAATAAAGCAGTGGAACATCCAGCGGAGTCTCACCTTTCTTTTATCATACAACTTTTAGGGAACGGAAAGCTCTTCTTTCCTTACAAAATAATGATACTTTAACCATTCGGCCAGCAGATAAAGGGAATAAAATTGCCATTATGGATAGTGATCACTACTGCTAGTATGCATGAGATGTTAGAAGACTACACTTTCTATAAGGTAATTTCAGCTTCTGATGTACACAATATTATATCAACGGTTAAGAATGATTTGATTGATATTAGTAGAACTGGTCTTATTTCAAGGGAAATATTTGATTTTCTTAGTGTTAACAACCCGCTGATTCCCATTATTCAAGGACTTCCCAAAATTTATAAAGATTCTTATAGACCACCCATGAGGCCTATAGTAGCAGGGGGTGGTTGGGTTACAGAGCCCTTATCTCTGTATGTAGAGAAGTACTTACGCCCTGTGATTAGTTTGGACCCATTTGTTTTAAAGGACTTTACACAATTTCTAACAGACCTTTATGGTTGTGTGAGCAGTATGACTGATTCACAAAATTTAGCCTTTGTCACAATGGACATTCAATCACTGTTTACCATGATACCCAATGATCTTGGCATTCAATTTATCCATAGATATCTAAGCCTACATAGTGACTATACAAGTGTACAGATAGAGCTGCTATGTTTCCTTTTGGGAACTGTCCTTAACAATAACATCTTTATTTTTGGGAAGAATATTTATTTGCAGAAACATGGCTTAGCTATGGGCACGTCTTGTGCCAATAGCTACGCCAACATGTTCCTTGCTCAATGGGAACATGAGGTTTTATTTACACAGAACAATTTCACAGAACATGTTCTATTCTATAGGCGTTTCGTTGATGATCTGTTTATTTTATGGCGTGGTTCCTATCTGGAGTTTAGTAACTTCTTTGAAGAAGTGAACAACTTGATGACTTGCCTGAAATTTACGTTGAAATTTTCTTTTGATTTTATAGATTATCTTGACGTGTACATTCAGAAATTGGATTCGGGTATCATTAACACTGGCCTCCACCGTAAGGCATGTCATAAGAACGCCTTTTTATTTAGGACGAGCATGCATCCTGGCTACATCTTTAGGAATCTAGTTAGAGGGCAGGGTATGAGAGCATCTAGGATGAACTCTTCTGAAATTGGTTTTTCTTCCGAACTTGCCAATGTTGGTAATAATTTGATAGAAAGAGGCTATTCACATGCAGAGTTGGAGAGGCAATGGAATTACCTCACATCTTTGAGGGAAACCAGAGCCAAACCATATTTTGGCCCGAATGAGTTTATATCTACCCCTCTTGTTAATACTGGGACTAGATTTACCAAAGTCCCATTATATTTCTCAAGTGACACTGGGTATGGTACGAAACTTTTTGAGCAATTTTGGCCTATTCTCTTGATTGATAGTGACATAGGGAATATTGTTGGTCAAACCCCTAGTTTTAGGTATAAGAATCATAAGAACATGAAAAGGCTGTTGTGTCACAGGAAAGAGAATAGAGGCTGTATGGATTATGGGTTTACTAAGCCATGTGGCTCATGCAATTATTGTCCCTATATTAGTATTGACAAGGGTTTTTTTCATCCAGATATGTGTAAATCCTTTAAATTTTTAGGTCATCATGATTGTATGTCCTCTAATGTAGTGTATTTGGCAGTATGTAATATCTGCCATGCATTCTACGTTGGGAAGACTAATAGAGTCTTACGCGATCGTATTAGAGAACACTTGTATAGTATCAGGAAGAAGTTATTAAATAATGCACTCTCTAAACATGTAAATGAATCAGGTACAGAGCACACCTTTAATTTTAGGGTCATTGAATCCATTAACAACAGTCTTAGACAAGGGGATATTAGGACATACACAGAGTACAGGGAAACATGTTGGATCATCGTTTTGGGGGGTGATATAGGTAAAGGTTTGAATGAACGTGCATCCATTAAACCTGCCTTAAAAGAAGAAGGCTACATAAATGATCCATCTATTAGTGTTGCTTTTTATACATATATTCCCTATATATACTTCTGTATTTATATATATGTAATATTTTATTATATTTGTAAATTTATCATAGTAGCATAAGTATATGGTTTTATATGCATATTTTTATATGTGGATGCAGTATATGAAAAAGGTTTTTTATATATTCTTGTAGTAATTAAATATAGTGTATATCTACCTTTAAGATGTTCTAGTAGCTAATTGATGTCTTAATTGATTTTTTAATTGACTCAAAGGAAACTATATATACCTTGGTTATTTTGAATGTAGATGTTATTAGGTCTGAAGAAGCTCATAGCGAAAGCGCTCACCTCTTGTTTTAATAAACCTGAGTTTTATTCTGGTCTTTGTGCTCCTGTGTGGATCTTTAAAATCTGTCTAAGTTGGATTGAAGCTGAGTACCATTCTGCCTGATTGTTATTTGGAAGTATCCTTTGTTTGGCTGCTTTACCTGCTACATGGTTTGTGCTCCTGTGTGGATCTTTAAAATCTGTCTAAGTTGGATTGAAGCTGAGTACCATTCTGCCTGATTGTTATTTGGAAGTATCCTTCATTTGGCTGCTTTACCTGCAACATGGTAGCTCTGTAGTTGGTTTGTGCTATATATTTTTATCTGTTTATTTTTGTGACTACGGGGCTTTTATCCCCCGGTTTACTGACTATTTTGACTTTTATATTTTTTATATTATATATATATAGATGTATATATATATATATATATATATATATATATATAGATGTATATATATATATATATATATATATATATATATAGATATATGTATATAGATATATATACATATATATATATATATATATATATATATATATATATATATATATGGATTCACTTTAGAATCTCGAAATACTGAAATCTCGAAATTCAGTATTTCGGGCCCATAAAGTGGAATGCTGAAAACAACGAAACCTCAGAAGCGCGAAATTCATAACCTTGCACACCAGAGATTTTGAATTAGCGCTTCCGGTGTTTCGCTGTGGTTGTGGATTCAGGTAAGTGTTTATTTGTTAAGGGTTTTGGATAGGGGCTGTGGTGTGCATTAGTGTGTTTTGTTGCTGTGATGTGTGTGTGCGAGGAGAATGTAGCTTTTGTGGTGGTGTTTTGTGTGTGTTTGTATGTAGTGTGACCTCGGAGTTAGAATAGTTAAGTAGGGGTGTGGGGGGT